>NC_057814.1:523255993-523314045 GCF_018294505.1 Triticum aestivum | reverse complement strand
TATGGCAGAGGCCACCAACGATGGGGTGCGAGAGAGAAAATGCCCGTAGAGAGGGAAGAGGAGGTGTGTGCGCGTGAGAGGAGTCGACATCGAGAGGACGTGTTTGTTCGAGAGACACCGAGGAAGACTACTATGTATCGATGGTGCATGTAGGCGGGAATTAAACAAAGGGATGGTCTTATTGGTTTTGGGGATATAGGGGAAGAGTGAGAGGCGGGGGGGGGGTACCTAGAAGGAGATTGTTAAGTGTGAGTGTGTGTTTTACCCATCCAGGCGGAAGTTATGTGCACAAAAGAGGAGAACGATTCGATGTGGCGTTAGGATTGAGGGTAATTAACTAGGGATGGAGACATAGAGACCTTGAGCGTGCATGTGTGAGAGGTATACATGTATACGTGGGATGTGTGTGTGTGCGCACGCGCATGATCGAGATAAAAGAAAGAAGACATAATTCATAAGATCAACGACATGGGAGAGACGGATCGGTATGACAATATGCATGCATGTGAGAATGCAGGGAAGAAGGCCCGACAATTGAGCATGTGTTTTTGTCTTTAAGAGATAGTGGCGTGGGCTGGAGCATGCATCTATGGCGAGCAGAGGGAGTGAGGCGCAACGATTGTGCAAAAGAGACCAACCTATAAATGCATATGTATGGAGAGACATATATAGTGTGGGTGATAGGAAGCAAGACTCCGTGCGAGAAAGAAATGTTGACGGAGAAACTACAGATAGATACAGAGATGGAGATGCTAGCTAGAGGGACATCCGCTAGTTTGGGTGTTGGAGATGACCGTGGGTGGTTCAAAGGGTGAAGTTATATATGTGTATGAGAGGGCACTTGACTGCATGTAGAGAGAAACATATGTAGTGTGGGTGATAGGAATCAAGAGTGAGGGCGAGAAAGAAGGTTGATGGAGAAACAGATAAATAGAAAGATAAAGATGCTAGCTAGTGTGCGTTAGAGATAGGAGTCAAGTGGATCAGAAGGCTGGGTTATGTGTGTGGGTGTGAGAGAGATAGAGAGAGGGTGCATGTGAGTCACATACAAACAGATATCAGAGAGAAATGAGATCCAGAGAGACGGAGTTTTGTGTTTGCGAGAGAGAAAAATATTTCACAACGAGAGTGATAGCTAGAGAGACATACGAGGGAACGCAAGATATCTCTAGGGAGAGAGGGTGTGTGTGAGCGACATACAAGAGAACAATGGAGAAATATGAGACCCTGGGAGACAGAGTTTGTGTTTGTGTGTGAGAAATAGACATTGAAGAGGAAGAGTCGTAGGTTCTCATATCTAAGGAGCGAAAGACATCTCTATATGAGGGGTGTGCGAGTGGCACACATGGGAATAGTAGAGAGAAATGAGACCCCAGGAGACAAAGTTTTGTGTTTGTGTGAGAGAAAGAGATTCCACATGGAGAATCATAGTTAGAGACACATAGCAGGGAGCGAGATATACTTAGAGAGAGATAGAGTGATGAAGGTCGAGGGAGAGAGTACCGTCAGTGTGTTACGAAGATAAAAGATTATTGTCGACATACAGGTAGCACGAGAGATACCTGAGAGACGATGAACGCGTATAGGTCCATAGAGATAGTCCTATATAAGCATGAGTGATAGCTATATGAGACGAATATCTGGATTAAAGGGGATTCAAATATTTAAACTGGAGATCACGACATCGATGATATCATAACGCAAATTGGTGTATCAGACATGCTTATTCATTTGAATTTGGGCACACGTGTAATGTTATATAGTTTATCAATATTGGTGATCCATAGATTCTTCAGTTACAAACAATGCATGGTTTATATGCAATTATTGTTTAAACGGGATTACACTATCTGTTGCGTGTGTGAAACACATTATACATGTTTGAGAAGTAAAACAACCCGCATGAAACACACATTAATTGGAGACAGTTAGCGAGGAATGCATACATTGGATTTCAACATAAAGTGGTTTCAAATATTTGAAAATCCAAATTGATGGATACAACCTTATGAATCTGAGATCATGCCATTTGTAAACCATATTTATGTATAAATGGTGTTGTGCTTTTGAAAGTATATATAAAAAAATGATGTATATAGAATGTAATTCCCATTGAAAATGGATCCCGCCCGAAAAAAATTAGAATACAAACGGGATTCGAATTGAGTTGGCACGGTAAACGTGCACTTTGCAAAATTTGAACGAAGCGGGGAAAGTCGCAGTAACCGCCCGAAACCAAAATCTGCGAGATGGAAATCACTACTGCCTATCCGTGCCACGCGAAGCCTATCTGCTGGATTTCTATAGGTTTCGATAGGGGTAGGTTTGTAATTTCACCCAAACGTGACGTAACCGCCTCTCACCAAAACACAGTGTGGGCGCCAAATTGGTGTCCTCGGCCGAAACTGACTCCCTCCCCGATTCATATTCATACACGGTGGGCGCCAAAAACAAACTCTCGTCGGCAAATATTCGGTGTATGCGAGATTACCGTCCTATCCCCAACCGACTAATGTTGCTGTGATGTAGTAGAAATTTGAAACGGGGGCTAAGTTTGTAAATTTCCTCGCATTTGAGACAAGCGCGCCCTGAATACATGGTTCCCCCCTTCCTCTCTACCTCCCTTTTCCCCATTCGTACTCCGTGGGCGCCAAAACACCCTCTCCACCCCACCCTCCTCCGTCCGCCGCCGTCCGCCACCCCATCCACCGCCGTCCTCCTCCACCATGCCGGAGCTGATACCCCGACGTTGCCGTCCATTACAAGAGATCGACCTCTCTCATCCACGGCTTCGGATCGGGATCCTTGCATCCCGTCCTCTCGCTTCATCCCCGCCGTCGTCCACCTTGCCGGCGCCGCTCCTACGACCGTCTCGTCCACCACGCCCCGCCGCCACCGTCTACCCTCCTAGATCTGCTTCCACGCCGCCGACAGCCATCGCTACCGCAACACCGTCAAATTCTCAGCAGATGCGTACACAGCGCCGCACGAGAGGCGGTACTCTTTCGTATCTTCTCAACTTATGTATCGCAGCAAGAAAATAGATCGCCACTGCTTTACTCTGATTTCTTGTCTTGGTTGCGAAGTTGCCTTTGTCCGGTTTGCACCTTCAGATCTGCCATGGCACGCTCAACACTATACTCCCAATGCTTATGGTTTTCCCCTTTTATATTCCACACTAGTTAAATCACAGTAGACTAAATTTCAAAATTGGGTCAGTTGATTTTTCAGAGCTCGCCGGAGTTTGCCGGTGCGAACGAAGGGGCTCGGGTGGTTGTGGGGCCTCGCGGAACGAAGAAAACTCGACGCGGGTGGGGTTGGGGCGGGGGTGGGGGTGGGGGTGGCGGAGGAACACAGGCGGCGGGGTCCGGTGGTCCGGCCGGCAGCCCGTGCGGTGTTCTGTATGGGAAGAATCAGAGACGAGGAAGAAGATGGGTTAGAAGACGTAGGATCTTCATCCAACCGCTTGAAATGGTCAAGAGACAGCTGGGAGTTGCATTCTTAATGCGCTCTGGTTCATCATGTGTGGGCACTGCGCAACCAACATTTTATTATCCAAAATCTGCTTGCTCTTCTTTACCATGTTCCTCTTATGTTCTTCTTTAATATGTACTCTCTCCGTTCCTAAATACAAGTCTTTGTATAGATTCCACCATGGACTACATATGGAGCAAAATGAGTGAATCTACACTCTAAAATGTATCTGGATACATCTGTATGTGATCCATAGTGGAAATCTCTACCAAGACATAGATTTTGGAACGGAGGGAGTATGATAGTGGTACAGTATGTTCCTTGTACTGAAGATGAGCAGGAACTTTTGTAGTGTAGAGGTCTATACGGTCGGTTATGATGGACACTTTGAGCCTCTTTGATTCGTAGGATCTTGTAAACATAGGAATAGGAGTTGTAGTGACCTGCCCACTTGAATCCTATAAGAATAGTAAGGAAATGCGGGGAGCTGTGTCGCCTTTGAGAGTAACACTGATATTAACAGTACCGCACCTTCACTTGAAGAGAGCTGGTATCCGAAGCCTTTCTAGCCGTACCGGAAATACTAGCACATATATTCCAGCAAGTTCCACTTTGCTGATTTTACTCTGATGCTTACGGTTTTCCCTGTTATATCTACACTATGATCTGTGTAGCTGCTTTGTGTCGCACTAGTAGCAGTCCACTCTTGAAGCTAAACACTTCAAAGACTTACAAAATTGGCACGAAGGCATTGAGTGCCATTCTGGATGCAATGAAACTCATACGCTCCCCACCTGTTGATTCTTGTTCAGAATATGATCCTAATGACTCTTGTTCAAAATTGCCACGTATAGAGAGACAACATGGAATTGCATTTCTTTGGGCGCTGTGATTCATCATGAGTGGGCAACCAACATTGTATGAAATGAAGCGGAACCTCAATAATATGCTTCCTCTTCTGTTCTTTAACATGTTCCTCTTTGTTTATTCTGTATTTAGTACGTACAGTATGTTCCTTGTCAGGAAGGGACGCAGGGACATCTGCAGTCAACAGCTGATAGAGCTGGCCTGTACGTGATCAATAGGCTTTCAATTACTAGCGGCAATACAACACCGTATTTTCAAGCCAGTTCCACTTTCCCGATTTATATATCGTGGTTATGGTGTACCCCTATTATGTACACTATGATCTGCCTAGTTGTTGTGTGCTCTTGTTATCATGGTTTGGCAATAAACTCTCTATATAGTATATTATGAACCTATCATCTGCCAGCTATCCTTACTTCTGGAGCCTATTTTTTGTGTACTTGTGCCAGATTATATAAATGCACGCACCATATTATAGCACACATGAGCTCTCTCATCAGAATCCAGTGATAGCACACAAGTTTTTACATGGGCGCCCCTATATTAGAATATTATCTGCATTACAAAGATAATCTCACAACTATTTATGTTTTCATGGTTCTCAGATATTATACGCAATTAGAGTGAATATCAGAATCCGCGCATCAGAAGAATATTGTGGAACACTGCAATGACTTACAAAATTAGCACCAAGGCAATGAGTGCCATTCTGGAAGCAATGAAACTCATACGCTCCCCACCTGTTGATTCTTGTTCAGAATATCATCCTAATGACTATTCTAACCTCGAGGAGTCAAAGGCAGATGGCCTGTCCTGTTCACCCATCAAGGTGCCGGTTCTAATTTGGCAAGGTTTTATTGATTGCGCGTATCTTGCATATGTTGTCTTGCATTTCTTCTACTTTGTTGCACCGCCATCTACTTAGTTTACTCATCATATAACTCGAGATGCCATGCCCATCCATTATCAATACATATTCCATCTGTCATCATACCATGTTTTTCCACTCAAATGCTATTCTTGTGCATCAGACATCAAAAAGGAAGAGGGTGATTGCCGAACCTGAAGGAGCACCAACAAAGTCCTTGAAAAACGTGGTGGTGCCAGAGAAATCAGACAGCGCCCCACTTATATTGGTTGTACAACCAATGACACTAAACGTAGGACCGAGTCCAGCAGACTGTACCCATACTTCACTGGCCACACCACTAGCCCCACCACACAGGACCTGCACTCCAGCAAAAGGTATAGCGATTTCATTTGCCATAGCACCAGCTGTACCACAGAGAAATCCCACTCCAGCAAAAAGTACAGCAAGTCCACCGGCCGAAGACCTATCCCAACTGCAGAGACGGCCAATTCCTGTAGATTGGAACCCCATTCCATTTATTCACAATTTAAAAGACAATGCTTTCAATGTTGTTAGGGACTACGTGCATATAGCCCCATCATGGGAAGATTATAGTGAAGACAAACACCATTTTCACATCTTCCTGTCCAACTTACGTGTAAGTGCTATTATTCATGGTTATTATTTTCCTGTTTTCTGCTGATCGAACACATCAATGATTTACATTACATTGTTGTAACTAGGCGAGGGTCAATCTGGATAGTCATGACGAGCAAAGCTTGCTTGTGCTTTTCAAGGAAGCATTGCAGCAGTATCGGTGTTACTTGAGGAAATCACACTTTGATGGCAAGTCTATAAACGAATTTCCGGTGAAGTCTCCTGTGCTAAATTTAGAAGACATTGAATGGAAAAACCTTGTTATGCACTGGTCTCGTTTCCAGGATGAGGTACTCTCCATGAAATCAAATGACAATTTGAAGTTCTACTTTTCCGCATGTGCCTTACGGATCTTTTTGGCAGGAAATCTGCTCGAAGAAGAATTCCAGTTTGAAAAGAACGACATGATATCGCAAATATGCTGCCCGCTGCTTTGCCCTTGTTAGTACCTGTTGTCCTGTATCACTGTACTTGCATACATACCTTGTTCATTATGTGACAGCAGTATGCATGATAGCTTGCTTATCAATTGTTCGCTCCAAATTATCTGATCTGTATGAATGGTTACATTAGTGTAGAATATATCCAATGCCAATGATTTTTTTAGCTCTGCATTGTTCTTGTAAGTACATGCTGTCCTTTATCAGTGTACTTATATTGACAGGTAGTTGTTCATGTACCATCACTCTGCAGCTTATTTTCCTTTGCCCTCCATTTTCTACACATCAGATCTATATTTACTCTTACCATAAGGTTGGTACTGAAGAAGTTTAGCTGTGCATTGCTCTTGGCTGTGCCTTTTGCCTGTATCGCAGCACATACATTTATAGCTAGTTGGTTATGTAGCATCACTCTTCATCTTATCTTAATATTCACCATTTTTTCGTATATTATCACATCTATATTTACTCTTAACAAAATGTAGAATAAAGGCAATGCTTATGAATAAGATTCTGTGGTAAACTTGTTGAATTGCCCCCCCATCAGCATGGACAAGGGCTTTATAGAGCCTGTCTTCACCAGTAATGTAAGTTTGTCCTTCTCAAGCCTTCAAACTTTGTTGTGTATATTTGGTTAGGCATGACTGCAACAGCTGTTTATTTTTGGTGTTTGCATCAAATTGCATGTTTAAAGTTTATTATGTAGTTCATAAACAAAAGTTTGTCCTTCTCAATTTAAGTTTCTAGTTGTACAACCAAGTTCCTTCTTCATACCATGTAAATTAAACTATACAGAGCAAGTGATCTTCTTTTGCACTGCATGTATGCTTCTGTTCTTCATCCGTAATCCAGTGGTGTGGTGAACCTACCCACTACAACACAATGTCCTATTCTGCAATGTCTTAACTATGAACAATGTCATATGATTCTACTATTATTTAAACCGTCTCTTTATTTGCCAATCTGAAATAGGATAAATTGACAGCACACTAACCATTGATACTTATGAGTTCTTGATCTGTAATCCAGTGGTGTCGTGAAGCTGCCAACTCCTTCACAATGTCATTTCTTGCCATGTCTTGACCTGAACAATACCATATTGTGTTAATGCAATTTTAAACTGTGTCACTTTATTTGTCAGTAAGAAATGTGATGAATTGTCAGCACTGATACTTTTATGTGCAAAACCTGTCATCTGTCTGCTTGTTTATCTTTCAGAGTGAGGAAGATATAAGTGTTGAACAAGCATAGTCTCATCATCTTGCTCAGGTGGTTGTGCTGCAGCTCGCCAGCAGGGCTAACCTTTCTTGAACTCTATTGAAGTGCTGTCGGTTTTGTATGTTATTTTGTCGGCGTGTTTATTCGCACTGGTGGCGATCTTTGATGCCCAGTGTATGTAATCTGCTGTCTGCTTGTGCTTTATTATCATAGTGGCGAACTTTGATGCCCAGTGGATGTAATATGCCGTAATTTCTTTATTGTATAGTCTAGGTTTTTTCTTATTCACGATGCTGCAGTTATTTTACTGTATATATATCCTGTCTTCGCAGTAAACCGGCCAAATCGTAAAATTACGGTACATAATCGGGCCGTCATGTAATCACGATGTATGATCCGCATCATGGGCCTCGTCAAACTGGCCCACTAGTTGATTCGGGCCTTTAATAGGCCGAGTAACCCCCGGCCCTCTTTTCGCAAGAAAACTCAATGGGCTTTTAGGAGGCTGAGAAGTAGGTTGGGCCTGAAACGTGCCGAACAGCTCACGGGCCGGCAGCAGCCCGAAATGGACCCCGACCCTTGATTGTGCGAATCAAATCACGGGCTTTTAACAGGGCAAAATTGTCTCGGTCCTTGTTTGGCCCAATCAGATATCGGCTGCGAGCAGGCCGGATGCAAACCGGGCCATAGTTAGGCCCAACTATATGACGGGCTTTTAACAGGCCAAAATTAATATAGGGCCGAAATGTTAAACGGGCCGTTAACAGGCCGAAACTAATATTAGGCCAAATTACTAAATGGGCCTTTAGCAAGTGGGCCCAAAAGCATAGCGTCCAGTTAACGGGCCCAATCTGATATGGGCCATAATTGAGGCCAAAGCCTCTTAAAGGGCCGGACCTAATCTGGGCCGTGATTTTGCCCAGAACGTGGGAGGCTTTTAACGGGCCGGATCTCATATGGGCCATTATTAGGCCCGGAACGTGGCAGGCCATTAATGGACCGGATCAAATATGGGCCGGCATTTGGCCCAAAACATGGCAGCCAGTTAATGGGCCGGCCTACTAGGGTCCTCAAAATCTTGTGGGCCTACAGCTAGGCCGGCCCATTAGTGTCGGCAAAATCTCGTGGGCCTTTATCTGGGCCGGCCCATTATGATCCGCAAGAATTTTGTGGGCCTTTACCTGGGCCGGCCCATTATGGCACACAAAAATCTTGTGGGCCTTTACCTGGGCCGGCCCATTATGGCCCGCGAAATCTTGTGGGCCTTTAGCTTGGCCAGCCCATTATGGTCTGCAAAATCTCATGGGCCTTTAGCTGGGCCGGCCCATTATGGTCCGCAAAATCTTGGGGGCCTTTAGTTGGGCCGGCCCATTTAAACTTGATGGGTCGTGCCACGTGTCGACGTATCATAGGCGCCTTCTGTCCAATGAGTGGATGACATCTCTCCCAATGATGAGCCGACACGCGTTTCCTCCAGCCAATGATGATTTTACACGTGCAAAATCCCCATTGGTCGCGGCTGTTAACGGGTTATCGGATCCAAAACCTGACTCGATAGCCTAACAGCATTCCGTTACAGTGGATGCCACGTGTCGGTCACCCTTGAAGAAAACACTTCTGTGATGCGCGATTTATCGTCATGGAAGTGGACACTTCCGTGATGATAATTTTGGTAATGTCATGGAACACTTCTACGACAGCACATGTATGACTATCTTGATTCTGTCATAAATTTGTCATGGATGTACATGCATGACAAAAAACGCGACCTACTGTGACAAACACGTATCATCACGGAAGTGTATTTTTTTGTAGTGTGTGTCTCGGTCATGTCTACATAGTTCTCGAACCTGTAGGGTCCGCACTCTTAACGTTCGATGACGATTTGTATTATGAGTTATGTGATTTGATGAACCGAAGTTTGTTCGGAGTTCCGGATGAGGTCACGGACATGACGGGGAGTCTCAAAATGGCCGAGACATAAAGATTGACATATTGGAAGGCTATATTCGGACATCGGAATGGTTCCAGAGAAGTTTGGGTATTTTCCGGAGTACCGGGAGGTTACCGGAACCCCCCGGGGAGTTGATGGGCCTTAGTGGGAGGGAGAGGCGGCAGCCAGGAGGTGGTGCCCCCCAAAACCCAGTCCGAATTGTACAAGGGGTTGGGGCGCGGCCCCCCTCTCCCTTCCTTCCCTCTGCTCCTTTAGGTGGAAACCTACTAGCATTTGGAGTCCTAGTAGGATTCCCCTTCTCCCGGCGGGCCTTAGCCTGGCCGGCTGGCCTCCCCCTCCCTCCTTTATATACGGGGGCAGGGGGGCACCCTAGGACACACAAGTTGATCTTTTAGCCTTGTGCGGTGCCCCCCCACAGTTACACACCTCAATCATATCGTCGTAGTGCTTAGGCGAAGCCCTGCGTCGGTCACTTCATCATCATCGTCACCACGCCGTCGTGCTGACGGAACTCTCCCTCGGCCTCAACTGGGTCAAGAGTTCGAGGGACGTCATCGAGCTGAACGTGTGCTGATTGCGGAGGTGTCATACGTTCGGTACTTGGATCGGTTGGATCATGAAGACGTTCGACTACATCAACCGCGTTACTAAATGCTTCCTCTTTCGGTCTATGAGGGTACGTGGACACACTCTCCCCTCTCATTGCTATGCATCTCCTAGATAGATGTTGCGTGATCGTAGGATTTTTTTTGAAATTACCGCGTTCCCAAACAGTGGTATCAGAGCCAGGTTTATGCGTAGATGTTATATGCACGAGTAGAACACAATGAGTTGTGGGCGATAATAGTCATACTGCTTACCAGCAACGTCTTAGTTTGATTCGGCGATATTGTTGGATGAAGTGGCCCAGACCGACATTACATGACCGTGTTCATGAGACTGGTTCTACCGACGTGCTTCGCACACAGGTGGCTGGCGGGTGTCAGTTTCTCCAACTTTAGTTGAATCGAGTTTGACTACGCCTGGTCCTTGTTGAAGGTTAAAACAGCACACTTGACGAAAAATCGTTGTGGTTTTGATGCATAGGTAAGAACGGTTCTTGCTAGAAGCCCATAGCAGCCACGTAAAATTTGCAACAACAAAGTAGAGGACGTCTAACTTGTTTTTGCAGGGCTTGTTGTGATGTGATATGGTCAAGACGTGATGATATATAAATTGTTGTATGAGATGATCATGTTTTGTAAAAGTTATCGGCAACTGGCAGGAGCCTTATGGTTGTCTATTTATTGTATGAAATGCAATCACCATGTAACTGATTTACTTTATCACTAAGCGGTAGCGATAGTCGTAGAAGCAATAGTTGGTGAGACGACAACGATGCTACGATGAAGATCAAGGTGTCAAGCCGGTGACGATGGTGATCATGACGGTGCTTTGGAGATGGAGATCAAAGGCACAAGATGATGATGACCATATCATATCACTTATATTGATTGCATGTGATGTTTATCTTTATGCATCTTATTTTGCTTAGTACGGTGGTAGCATTATAAGATGATATCTCACTAAATTTGAAGGTATAAGTGTTCTCCCTAAGTATGCAATGTTGCTACAGTTCGTCGTGCCGAGACACCACGTGATGATTGGGTGTGATAAGCTCTACGTTCACATACAACGGGTGCAAGCTAGTTTTGCAAACGCAGAATACTCGGGTTAAACTTGGGGAGCCTAACATATGCAGATATGATCTCGGAACACTGAGACCGAAAGGTCAAGCGTGAATCATATAGCAGATATGATCAACATAGTGATGTTCACCATTGAAAACTACTCCATCTCACGTGATGATCGGACATGGTTTAGTTGATATGGATCACGTGATCATTTAGATGACTAGAGGGATGTCTAAGTGGGAGTTCTTAACTAATATGATTAATTGAACTTTAATTTATCATGAACTTAGTCCTGATAGTTTTTGCATATCTATGTTGTAGATCAATAGCTCGCGTATAGCTCCCCTGTTTTATTTTTGATATGTTCCTAGAGAAAAATAAGTTGAAAGATGGTAGTAGCAATGAGGCGGACTGGGTCCATGATCTGAGGATTATCCTCATTGCTGCACAGAAGAATTATGTCCTTGATGCACCGCTAGGTGACAGACCTATTGCAAGAGCAGATGCACACATTATGAACATTTGGCAAGCTCGGTATGATCACTACTTGATAGTTTAGTGCGCCATGCTTTACGGCTTAGAACCGGGACTTCAAAAACGTTTTGAACGCCACGGAGCATATAAGGTGTTCCAAGAGCTGAAATTGGTATTTCAGACTCATACCCAAGTCGAGAGGTATGAGACCTCTGACAAGTACTTTGCCTACAAGATGGGGGAGAATAGCTCAACCGGTGAGCATGTGCTCAGAATGTTTGAGTACTACAATCGCTTGAATCAAGTGGGAGTTAATCTTCCATATAAGATAGTGATTGACAGAGTTCTAGTTACTATCACCAAGTTACTGGAACTTCGTGATGAACTATAATATGCAAGGAATCACTACAAAAAAAATACACTTCCGTGATGATACGTGTTTGTCACAGTAGGTCGCGTTTTCTTTCATGCATGTACATCCATGAGAAATTTATGACAGAATCAAGATAGTCATACCTGTGCTGTCGTCGAAGTGTTCCATGACATTGCCAAAATTATCATCACGGAAGTGTCCACTTCCATGACGATAAATCGCGCGTCACAGAAGTGCTTTCGTCAAGGGTGACCGACACGTGGCATCCACCGTAACGGAACGCCGTTAAGCTATTGGGTCGGATTTTGGATCCGATAACCCGTTAACAGCCACGACCAATGCCGATTTTCCACGTGTAAAATTCTCATTGGCTGACGGATCCACGCGTCAGCTCCGCGTTGGCACAGGTGTCACTCATCCAATGGTCGAGATGGGCCTATGATATGTTGACACGTGGACCGGCCCAAAAGTGGCCCACAAAGTTTAAATGGGTCGGCCCAACCAAAGGCCCATAAGATTTAGCGGACCATAATGGGCCGGCCCAGCTAAAGGCCCACAAAATTTAGCGGACCATAATGGGCCGGCCCAGCTAAAGGCCCACACGATTTTGCAGACCATAATGGGCCGGCCCAGCTAAAGGCCCACAAGATTTTGCGGACCACAATGGGCCGGCCCAGCTAAAGGCCCACAAGATTCTGTAGACCATAATGGGCCGGCCCAGCTAAAGGCCCAACATTCTCTGTCAAATCGGCCCGTCAACAGCCTGTCCTAAACTTGTCATCAACGCGGCCCATGGTCACTTCTGGCCGGTTAACAGTCCGCTAAGTAATTGGGCCGAATTACGGCCCGGTGTATTTCTGGCCTGTTAAAGGTCCGGCTTCATTTGGGCCCATTTACAGGCCATCAAAACTTTCGGCCCATAAACGACCGTGAAGGATTTGGGTCATATTCGGCCATGTCTGACATTCGGCCTGTTAGAGGCCCACTATAGCTTTGGGCCACTTTCGGCCTGTTGTCATTTTCGGCCTGTTAACGCCGGACGTAAACCATGGGCCATATGTGGCCCAACGTCATATCGGGCCCATTAACGGCCCATATAAAAATGAAGATAATCTAGCCCGACCGAAGTTCCGGCCTGTTAAAGGCCCGTGTATTAGGTTGGCGCATTTACGGCCCGTCCGAATTTCGGCCTGTCAAAGATCCTCATCGTAAATGGGCCACCATTTCGGCCTGCTAAGTCCAGTGGGTTATTTGGCACAATCAGGGCCCAATCTCACTTTCGGTCTATTAAAGGCCCATGTTTTTTATGGGCTCGAGATATTTACACCTGTAAACGACCTATTTTTACTGAGGGCCCAAATTATGTTTAGGCCTGTTAAAGGCCCACTATGGGCACATGCCTGCTAGAAAAATATGAAAGCTTATGCTGATTTAGGCACAGATATTTTTAGTGGGCTACATGCCAATTTCGGCCCGTAATCATTTTTAGCCCAATTGGAATGGGCCCGACGAATGTTGGCATGTTGGGCTCCTATGAAGCTTTCGGCCGAATACATTACTAAGATAAACCTACACTATACAAAAATAGCGTCGTAATTACTGCAGCCTGAGGCAGCATCATAATTGTTGTATCACAACAAAATAAATTCCAACCATACAACAAAAGGCCTGTTGGCATAAAGTTTACAGTCCTTCCAGATAAAAGCACCATCAGATGTATAGAAGCACAAATCATTTGACCTGAGTGCTAATGCTTCAGGCTGTAGAATCTGATGGAGCAGCACAATCTCCACCTTTTTTCCGCCATTGCTCTTGAACAACGAAGCGAATGTCTGATAGTCTGGTTTCAAAACCATTCATATCTTGACGACATTTCTCAACCACTATTCTTGTTTCTGAAACAACGTCCATTAGGGATTGGACTTGTGTCTGGAGCACAGATATATCACTCTGTCTAGCAGGAAGATTTCGTTCAGTAGGCGATTTGGACGAGGTTACCTTGACAACCAAGCCAGAATTATGCAGGAAGGTGCTTTTTGCACTGTTAGTGGAGAGATACTGACACACTGCAGCATGAGGTGACATTGTGCCTGTAGTAGCCTCGTCACTTTTAGGTGGTTGTGGCTGTTCAATCATTTGTTCCATAGCTTCCTGAAAGTTTGAACTTGTAGATTAGTGTACCAGATAAGTTACTAATGAGACAAAAACAAACAAAGTAGGTTAAACGTTTATACATAACTTATTTTGGTGAACTACTGTAATACATTAGCATGTATTGTAGTGCCAACTACATAATAAAATCACTTTCGGAACATATGTCCATGTAGCATGCCTACTGTATTGTCTATTTCCTCACATTCATTGACATCTAAGGATAAAGAGACATGGTTTAAAGTAGGATGAACATAGTATGACATCATTCATATCATGGGCAAACAGATATAAAACAAACAGGCTATTTTATCATTGTGTGCGCACGTGAACATAACAACTAGATTACAGATCAAGACCAAAAGAATATCCTTCATCTCTTTTAAACCATGTAAGGTGAAATGATACGTTAAGACAACTGTGAATAAAAGTGAACAGAGTAACTGACATTGGCTGCAAACCAAGTAGTTAAATGAACACATCACAATATCAATCAGTTCAAGGCAGGAGGAGTAAGGACTTACAACAGCGGCTTGAACTGGTGTGCTCATGCCCTTCATCTTGCTGGTGTGGCAATCCTTGAAGATTTGCACTGCATTCGGTTCAGGTTCTTTTTGGTCCGCACGGGCTTTCCTCTGTATTTGGAACAAGTCAATATAGATACGATAATATAGCACAAGAAAAGAAGAAGGAAGTAGCAGCTATTTACAAGAGCCTCGCAGTGTGCAATATAGCTATGAGATCCTGTTGTCTGTTGGAATTTCATTTTAGAACGGTTGGTTTTGTTCTTCAAACAGTTAGCCTAGAAGAAGATACACTTGTAAGGCACATACATAAATACAAGTTCAATATGTGGTCTGATCAAATACATATAGCCTACCTGATATTTTGGATCAGACCAGTGTTTAACATGGGCAGTCCAGTCTTCATCTGTAATATATTCCACTGGAGATGTTTGGGCGATTTCATTGTTAGCCTTGCCTTCAAAGTGAGATTTTCTAAGGTGGTACCGATACTGTCGCAGAGCAGACTGAAAAACATGAGTGCATGCTTGTTTAGTTGCATCAGCTTTCGGATCCAACTTGAACCTCATCTGTTGAAAAAAGAATGTGAGTCTTATTAGGAGGAAGCTAGAAAGTATGGGACAGAGCAAGACAATATTACTAATTGCAATGAATAACATTACTTACGGATAAATGGTCAAGGAATGTCACGACCGGTTTTTCAATAAAATAATTATTGAGAAACCAATCCCTGTTACGGACCAGCGAGGAAGAATTCCTTCTCACTGATAGACAATACATTGGTCACAGAAGAAAAATACCAGGAGTACTAAATATAATACAAAGTTGAGCAGAGACTGCCCAACAATTTATTACATGCACGCCGATAAAACAATACGGCGGATAGGGTGGCAAACTTCTAACTCACGATAATAACGGTGGTGGAAATATCACTGCAAAGCGAGTGACATGATTCCAGAAAACTACAACTCATCGAGCGTCGGAGTGAGGCTCGAGAAGACTTATTGCGGGGGGCGGAAGCGTAAACAACATAAGTGACCAATATCCGGGATCGCGCAGGACTGACTGGGACTCCTCTAGGCATCGGACGCGCTATCAAACTCTTCATCCAAGAGATCGCCTTCGTCAACATCTGGCCAAATCAACAAGCCAGGTGAGTACTATGAAAGTACTCGCAAGACAGTTCGGACATAAGGTATAACAAATGCAAACATGAAACACATGAACAAGTTAACCAGAGCGATCAGACATAGAGATAATAAATACTGGGTGCCAAGCGAGGGTCTGAATGACGCCTCGAGCGGAAACTGCAGAATAGTAATACTGGTGCCAAACGAGTGTCTGAAAGACTCCTCGAGCGGAAAATGCGGAATAATAATACTGGTGCCAAACGAGTGTCTGAAAGACTCCTCGAGCGGAAAATGCGGAATAATAATACTGGTGCCAAACGAGTGTCTGAAAGACTCCTCGAGCGGAAAATGCGGAATAATAATACTGGTGCCAAACGAGTGTCTGAAAGACTCCTCGAGCGGAAAATGCGGAATAACAATGCCGCAGTCGGGCGTCGGGGCGACACCACATAAAGGGCTTATAACAGAAAATAAAGACAGTACATGCCACAGTTAGACGTCTGAGCGACATCGCATAAAGGGCTTATATTTAAAGTGAGAAACGAGTACACGCCACAGTCGGACGTCTGCGCGACGTCTCATAAAGGGCTTATATTGTAACACAACAATACAATAGTTCGGGAATATAACTTATCACAAGCACGAGACAAATATAATGTTAGTCCATCCACAGGAATAACAATGAAATTGAATTTACCACTTGAGCTTGTTCACCGGGGGCAAGTTTTTCACACGGATAGATTTGGATATAAAGTCTACATTACTGATCATGGATACGATGATTTGGAAAGAATTGACTCTGCAGAGTTTGTACTTAACCACAGCCAACGGATTTCAGTAGTCACGGGGACTAGTTCCGTCTACGGTGTTCTGGAAGGAACACATCTAACCAGTACACACCCAATTTAACCATCCGAAGCCAGGGATCACCCTCGGCAACATTCAAGAAAAACCTTGAGTCGGGGAGGCTACAACCTCGCGTAGCATGGGATCAAATTTCTATACGCGCGCTATAAGGGGGTGCCCCCCCTCTCGGTCCCAACCGGAAACACCCATGCCCCCTGACCGAATGACTGGCTTTAATCCTGGGCCAAGGTACCATCATCCCGGCCTCTCTGTTTGGTGTGTACACGGAAAGAGGTTACCAACTTACTAAACCGTATCCTGGCAATGAGACATGTGGTAGCACGGAAAGGGGAAGGGACGATAACACGGCTCCAACCATGTTAACGTCGGAAAAGTCGGATGACACAAGGCTGGCATGCTACAACAGTACCACCTTGCTGCCCTTCATGTCACCACATGATTAGGCCACCTCTCATCAGAGGTCATCGCAACTTTGGAACATGCGGGAAAAGATCGATAACGTGGCTCCAACCACGTTAACGTCGAAGAGAGTCGGATGACGCAAGGCTGGCATGCTACAATAGTACCACCTTGCTGCCCTTCATGTCACTACATGATTAGGCCACCTCTCATCAGAGGTCATCGCAACTTCGGAACAACCGGGTCGTTGCCTTACAAGCAACGAGGTATTTACCGACACTCATATGCCACACACAAACTTTCACATGAACATGCAAAACTTCTGCCATATCAAATGTCCAAACATGCTTGCCTGGTTCGGAGAAGTCGGAGTCTAGCTCGGCGAAGTTCGCGGCTCCGTCGCCTCTCCCGGAACCTACGACAATCACGAAACGGGTTCTAACGTGAAAAACCAACACATGCACAGAAACTTTTCCAAATATTTTTCAAATAAATCCCATAAAAAACTAGACAAAATTTGAAGATTTTCAGAAAAAGAATGACTCAAAAATACCTTTTTATTAAAAAGTTATAAAGGTTTCTGTCCAGGGACTTATCTGTAAGGAAACAGAAAAGTTCCAGGGTTTTAACTGAGAAAACAGAAAACGCTTCGGCTGGGAATGCGCAAGCGCAAAGGGGAAAACGTATTTTGCCCGAAGGCGCCAACAGAAAACGGTTCGGGGAAAATAAAACAGAGGCTGACACGCGGGGCCCGCATGTCAGGTTTGAAAAGGCTCGCCGGCGCCCGAAGACGGCGATGGACGCCGGCGTCGAACCACGGCGAGTTAGGAGAAACGGAGGGTACCAAGAGCTTCAGTGTCTTCTTCCGCGTCGGTGGGTGGTGGACTCGTCCAACGGGGAGCACCACGTCGACGGCGACACTTTCTCCGGCGGACGGCGGTTCGGGTGAGGATGGGGAACTCCGGTGGAGGGCTGCAAGCTTCAAATTGAAGTGCGGGTCAGAACGAGGGATGCAAGGTGAGGCTACTGGCACGAGAATGGAGGCTGCGGAGCACACACGGGGGCGAATCGGGCTGGATCCCGTGGCGGGTCGTGGCGGCCGGAGTTGAGGAAGGAGACGTCCTCGGGGCTCTTCCAGTGGCTAGGCGTGCTCTAGGGGAAGTGTAGGGCTGGTGGGTGCTCGAGTTGAAGCTCGGGGCCCCTATTTATAGGCAGATCGACGGGGTGGCGGTGAACGGAGAATCTCCGGCGAGCGATTACGAGGGGAAAGAAGTTTGGTGGTAAAAGTCCAAACAGAAAATGGAGTTCCTTTGTAAATCTCCAAGAGGTAGAATAGAAGGCAGAAAATATTTGAATAGAATTTGAATGGAAAATAAATACATGGGGAGGTTCAACTTGCTGGATTTGATATAAATCATGATCCAGAGGTGAGGGAGTGTTTAGGAGAGAGGATTTGCACTTATGCCATGGCAAGAAGGAATAGTTGAAAGTGGCAAAGTACTTTCCAAAAGCCATAGTGCAAATTCAAGAAAAGGTTTTCAAAAGTTATTCTCTCAAATGAAAAACATTTTGTCTTGAGCCCAAATGAAGAGCAAGAACTCCCCAGGTCAAAGGCAGATCTTGGGTGAATTCAAATAAAATTTTTGCCATAAAGAAAAATATTTGAGAGTGAGAGTTCTCTTGAAGAAAATTTTTAAATCACTCCCTTCAAGTCAAATAAAATCTTTTTGAAAAATTCAATAGAAACTTGGGTGTCACAACACCTACCCCCTTAGGAAAAATCTCGTCCTCGAGATTTCTGCTGATCCTCAAATAGATATGGATACTCTGCTCGGAGGAAATCTTCCCTTTCCCATGTGGCTTCATCCTCAGTGTGGTTGCTCCACTGGACCCTGAATTTTTTTTTCGTTTTCTGACGGGTCCTCCGTTCAGACTCTTCTAAAATCTTTACTGGCCTTTCTCTGTAGGTGAGATCTGGTTGCATATCAATGTCCTCATGAGGTACATGTTTCTCCGGGTTACTCACACATTTCCTCAACTGCGAGACGTGGAATACGTCATGGACGTCTGACAGCTCCTTGGGGAGGTCTAGTTGGTAGGCTACTGTGCCTCTTCGTGCCTTTACACAAAATGGTCCAATAAACCTTGGGGCTAGCTTCCCCTTAATTTTGAACCGTTGCAGACCCCTCATAGGAGATACTCGGAGGTATACGGAATCACCAGGTTCAAAGCTGACCTCACGATGCTTCTGATCATAGTAGCTCTTTTGTCGGCTCTGTGCTGTCTTGAGTCTGTCCCTGATTTGTTCAACTTTTTCCTCGGCCTCCTTAAGCATATCTGGGCCGAAGATACGGCTGTCACCTGTTTCTGACCGATTCAATGGGGTACGACACCTCCGTCCGTACAATGCTTCAAAGGGTGCCATTTGCAAACTGGTTTGGTAACTGTTGTTGTACGCAAATTCGGCATACGGCAAACTCTCTTCCCAACTGGATCCATAGGTGAGCACACAGGCTCTTAGCATATCCTCTAGGATTTGGTGTACACGCTCTGTTTGTCCATCTGTCTGAGGGTGGTATGCTGTACTGAAAGCCAGTTGTGTGCCCAGAGCTTGTTGTAGGTGTTCCCAAAATTTGGAGACGAATTGGGTGCCTCGGTCAGATATTATAGTCTTTGGGACTCCGTGCAAGCAAACTATACGGGAGAGATAGAGTTTTGCCAGTCTTTGTGTGGAGTAGGTAGTCTTCACGGGAATGAAGTGTGCAACCTTGGTTAGTCGGTCTGTGATGACCCAGATGGCGTCATTTCCACGCTGTGATCGGGGTAATCCGACAATGAAGTCCATTCCGATTTCATCCCATTTCCACTCCGGTATCCTGTTAGGCTGGAGTAGCCCTGCTGGCTTTTGGTGCTCGGCCTTGATGCGCTGACATGAATCGCAACAAGCAACGAATGTGGCTATATCTCTTTTCATACCGTGCCACCAAAATCTTTCCTGAATGTCCTTGTACATTTTGGTTCCTCCAGGATGTATCGAGTATGGAGCGGTGTGGCTCTCCGTCAAGATCTGTTGCTTGAGTTCCTCAATGTTAGGTACGCAAAGTCTGTCCCGGTACCATAATGTTCCTTCACTGTCCGTGACGAATTCTGAAGTCTTACTACGATTCATTTTCTTCTTTATGCCTTCGATACTGGGGTGTCCCTGTTGGGCCTTCTTGATTTGTTCCACTAGGGTGGGTTGTATCTCCAGGTTCGATATGGTGCCCTCAGAGACTAACATCATGTTGAGCCGAGTGAACTCTCGCTGAAACTCAGGCCTCAAACTTTGCTGACCGTCACTGTCCGGGCTGGGGTTTCGACTAAGGGCATCGGCCACTACATTTGCTTTTCCTGGGTGGTAGTGGATGCCGACGTCATAGTCTTTGACCAGTTCCAACCAGCGTCGTTGGCGTAAATTCAGCTCTGGCTGTGTGAAGATATATTTGAGGCTCTTATGGTCCGTATATATTTCACAACAATTTCCCAACAGAAAGTGCCTCCACTCCTTGAGTGCATGTATGACTGCTGCTAGTTCCAAGACATGTGTTGGGTAATTTTCCTCATGTTTTCGCAGTTGCCTGGAGGCATATGCGACAACTTTGCCGTCTTGCATTAGTACACATCCGAGACCTTTTCGGGACGCGTCACAATATACTTCAAAACTCTTGTGTATGTCTGGCACAGTTAAGACTGGTGCGGTTGTCAGCTTTTTCTTGAGTTCTTGGAAGCTCTTCTCGCATGCTTCTGTCCATACAAATTTCTTGTCCTTCTTGAGTAACTGTGTTATAGGTTTTGCCACAGTGGAGAATCCTTCAATAAACCTCCTGTAATACCCGGCCATTCCTAGGAAACTCCGCACATCTGTAACATTCGCGGGTGGCTTCCAGTCTAGTATGGCCTTGACTTTTTCTGGGTCTACGGCCACGCCTTCTTGGTTCAATATATGGCCCAAGAAACCAACTTTTCTTAGCCAAAATTCGCATTTGCTAAATTTGGCGTACAACTGATGTTTCCTCAATTCTCCCAAAACAATTCTGAGGTGCTCAGCATGTTCTTCTGGTGTCCTTGAGTAAACCAGAATGTCGTCAATGAATACCACCACAAATTTGTCCATGAATTTCATGAATACTTTGTTCATGAGGTGGACGAAATATGCGGGGGCGTTTGTTAGTGCAAACGGCATCACCGTAAACTCGTATAACCCATATCTGGAAGTGAAAGCTGTCTTGGGAATATCTTCCGTCCGTACCTTCAATTGGTGATATCCCGATCGCAAATCAATTTTCGAGAATACCTTGGCCTGTGCGAGCTGGTCAAACAAATCATTTATTCGTGGCATCGGATATTTGTTTTTGATGGTGACCATATTGAGGGCTCGATAGTCTATGCACAGCCTTAAAGTCCCATCCTTTTTTTTTGGCGAACAACACAGGCGAACCCCAAGGTGAGGAGCTGGCTCGAATAAATCCTTTATCCAATAATTCTTTTATCTGCTTCTTTAACTCCACCAATTCTGAGGGTGCCATTCTATATGGCTTCTTATAAATGGGAGCGGTGCCAGGTGCTAGTTCGATGCTGAATTCGATCTCTCGGTCTGGTGGCATGCCTGGTAGTTCTTCCGGGAACACATCAGGGAACTCGCATACCACTGGCACTTTTCTTAATTCTGCGATGTCCATCTTGTTCAGTTTTGGTTTCTGTGATCGTGGCCTTTCTTGAGCGGAAACTCTTATAGTCTTGCCGTGATGGTGAGTGAGAATCACTGTCCGATTGAAACAGTCGATGAATCCTTTGTTGGTGGTCAACCAGTCCATTCCTAAAATGACATCCAGTCCTTTACTTTCCAACACGATGAGATTCGCGTGGAATGGTAGTCCTTCGAACTCAATGACCACTCCTTGGCAGTAACCCTGAGCAATTTCCTTATTTCCGGGGGACTTGATGATCATAGATTTTTCCAAGGGGAGTATCGTAAAACCATGTTGCGAAACAAAACTCTTCGAAACGAACGAATGGGAAGCTCCAGAATCAAACAAAACCGTGGCAGGTACTGTGTTGACAGGGAACGTACCGAGCACGATGTCTGGGGCATTCTGCGCTTCTTCCCTGGTCACATGGTTCAAGTGACCCTTCCTGTGGTTGTTGCTGGGATTGAAGTTGTTGCGCTTGGGGGCTGGATTGTTTCCACCATTGTTCGGCTTGGGTGCCGAGTCTCTTGGCTTCGGGCACTGTTTAGCATAATGCCCTTGTTGACCACAAGCATAGCAGGTGACCCCTGGATGGTATGTGAACTCCTTGTCTCTGGCATGAAATTGTCCGACGGGTCTTGGCTCAGTAGTCGTGGATCTCCTCGTGTCTGTCCTTGGGACCTTAGTCTTGCCTCGGTTGCTGCGGGCAAGAGTCGTCTTGTCCCTCTTCCGCTTGCGGATATCTTCCAGACTAGGGCGCTCATTCTCCAGGGTGATGGCCTTGTCCACCAGCGTCTTAAAATCCGGAAAGGTGTGTACAATCAGTTGGCATCTTAATGCTGGTGCCAGGCCGTCCAGGAATTTTTCCATCTTCTTGTTTTCTGTCATGTGCTCGTCGTAGGCATAACGAGACAGTTGGGTAAACTGGCCGTTGTATTCTGTGACGGTCATGCCTCTTTGCTTCAGGTCATCAAACTCTCTCTTCTTGATCTTTAGGATGCTCCTGGGAATGTGTGCCCCACGGAAGCCTTCCTTGAATTCTTCCCAGGTGATGTTGTGTTCCCTGGGGTGCATGTGTAGGAAGTTTTCCCACCATGCTGCGGCTGCTCCAGTAAGGTAATGTGGTGCATAAAGCACCTTCTCATGATCTGAGCATTGAGCGATAATCAGTTTCCTTTCAATCTCGCGAAGCCAATCATCGGCTTCTAGTGCCCTGTCGGTGTGAGCAAAAGTTGAGGGGCGAGTCTTCTATAACTCAGATAACTTGGAATGTGGTTGATAGGGTTCACGGTGGTTTCCCATATTGATGACATGGTTCATCATCTCCTGGTGCTGTTGCTGGCTTTGCTCGAAGAGACGGCATACTTGAGATAGTGCCGCTTCGCTGTCCTGTTGGCTGGACTGACCCTGAGTGAAATTGTTGCTGGTCTGTGTTCCGTAAACCTCTTCTAGCTGATTGGGCATAGAGCGAGTCCAAGGGCGAGACATTTTTCCAGTCTGGGGTATCATTTGCAAAACCCATGAGAAAAAAACTGCGTAGCGCAGGAAAACCCTTGCAAAGGCAATAATCAAAAAGGCTTCAAGGTTTCCAAGAAACACAAATGATTTTCACGGAGAAGAAGTGCTTAACACAAATCTTACACGCGAAAGCAAACACAAGATACAGCACTCAGGTTGTGCGTACACAATCCTGACATGTTATTAAAAACTAGCGTACTACTCCGGAAGGCAGCAAACACACCAACACAAACTAGCGTACAGATAAAAACAACACATCAAACAAGCAGGCATAACACGCGGCTACTCGGTGCTCTCAGTCGGAGATGGTGAAGATCTCCTTCCCCTTGCCGAGGGCAAGGCTCAGCGGTCCAGGAGAATCAACCTCCTCCTCTCTAGCTGGCTCCTGGCGTGCGACGCTGCGCTACGGTGATGGTGCGGGGGCGACTGGCGGTAGAGCGCGTGCGGCAGGCGGTGCGGCTCTGACTGGAGTAGGAGCGATGACTCGGTCGAACTCCTCAGTGGTAGGCAGACGGCGAGCAGTGGCCAAAACGGCCGGTGCATACGAGGCTGAAGACGAGACGAATGTCAGAGGCGGCGCCGTGTGGAGAAGCTCCTTCCTGCTGGCAGGACCGCCCCGGACTAAGTCCATGCGGGCAGCCACAAGATCATCTACGAGGTTGTCGAAAGACTCCTCCAGGGCCTTGAGATACTCCACAACCATCTCGATGGCTTCATCTCGCTCTCCCCGATGGCAGGCGAACGCATAGTGGCTGGTGTAAGGCACATGACATGGGAGGTAGCAGTAGCGACGAGTCTTCATCGTAGGAAGGATGTCCCGAAGGCGAGCTATCGCCTCACGGGCAGCCATCTACATGGCATGCCTCTCCGTAGGCATGGCCCTTCCCACAAAACGGAAGTGGCGTGCAGCTGAACGTCCTCCCTTGAACTGCACCACAGCCTGGTGCATAGACACGTCGTCACTGAGCTTGTGCTGATAGAGGGTGAACTCTGGGCGAGCTGCTGGCCCGATCGCGAGCTTGGTGATGGAGACGAGGAGCTTGACAAACCCCTCGGGCACGTAGGTGAACACTCGATTCTCACAGCTGCTGCTAGCCATCTACAAAAGTAGGCAAAATTTCTGAGTAGTCATGTCATAAATTTTATGATGACCAACAGAAAATAGCTACAATTGCAAAATGCTGAAGAAGCACAAAAGACGCTAATCACTGATTAGCGGTCGCACCTAGTGGCTTCCTACAGTCAACCTGGCTCTGATACCAAGCTTGTCACGACCGGTTTTTCAATAAAATAATTATTGAGAAACCAATCCCTGTTACGGACCAGCGAGGAAGAATTCCTTCTCACTGATAGACAATACATTGGTCACAGAAGAAAAATACCAGGAGTACTAAATATAATACAAAGTTGAGCAGAGACTGCCCAACAATTTATTACATGCACGCCGATAAAACAATACGGCGGATAGGGTGGCAAACTTCTAACTCACGATAATAATGGTGGTGGAAATATCACTGCAAAGCGAGTGACATGATTCCAGAAAACTACAACTCATCGAGCGTCGGAGTGAGGCTCGAGAAGACTTATTGCGGGGGGGCGGAAGCGTAAACAACATAAGTGACCAATATCCGGGATCGTGCAAGACTGACTGGGACTCCTCTAAGCATCGGACGCGCTATCAAACTCTTCATCCAAGAGATCGCCTTCGTCAACATCTGGCCAAATCAACAAGCCAGGTGAGTACTATGAAAGTACTCGCAAGACAGTTCGGACATAAGGTATAACAAATGCAAACATGAAACACATGAGCAAGTTAACCAGAGTGATCAGACATAGAGATAATAAATACTGGGTGCCAAGCGAGGGTCTGAATGACGCCTCGAGCGGAAACTGCAGAATAGTAATGCGGGTGCCAAACGAGTGTCTGAAAGACTCCTCGAGCGGAAAATGCGGAATAATAATACTGGTGCCAAACGAGTGTCTGAAAGACTCCTCGAGCGGAAAATGCGGAATAACAATGCCGCAGTCGGGCGTCGGGGCGACACCACATAAAGGGCTTATAACAGAAAATAAAGACAGTACATGCCACAGTCAGACGTCTGAGCGACATCGCATAAAGGGCTTATATTTAAAGTGAGAAACGAGTACACGCCACAGTCGGACGTCTGCGCGACGTCTGATAAAGGGCTTATATTGTAACACAACAATACAATAGTTCGGGAATATAACTTATCACAAGCACGAGACAAATATAATGTTAGTCCATCCACAGGAATAACAATGAAATTGAATTTACCACTTGAGCTTGTTCACCGGGGGCAAGTTTTTCACACGGATAGATTTGGATATAAAGTCTACATTACTGATCATGGATACGATGATTTGGAAAGAATTGACTCTGCAGAGTTTGTACTTAACCACAGCCAACGGATTTCAGTAGTCACGGGGACTAGTTCCGTCTACGGTGTTCTGGAAGGAACACGTCTAACCAGTACACACCCAATTTAACCATCCGAAGCCAGGGATCACCCTCGGCAACATTCAAGAAAAACCTTGAGTCGGGGAGGCTACAACCTCGCGTAGCATGGGATCAAATTTCTATACGCGCGCTATAAGGGGGTGCCCCCCTCTCGGTCCCAACCGGAAACACCCATGCCCCCTGACCGAATGACTGGCTTTAATCCTGGGCCAAGGTACCATCATCCCGGCCTCTCTGTTTGGTGTGTACACGGAAAGAGGTTACCAACTTACTAAACCGTATCCTGGCAATGAGACATGTGGTAGCACGAAAAGGGGAAGGGACGATAACACGGCTCCAACCATGTTAACGTCGGAAAAGTCGGATGACACAAGGCTGGCATGCTACAACAGTACCACCTTGCTGCCCTTCATGTCACCACATGATTAGGCCACCTCTCATCAGAGGTCATCGCAACTTTGGAACATGCGGGAAAAGATCGATAACGTGGCTCCAACCACGTTAACGTCGAAGAGAGTCGGATGACGCAAGGCTGGCATGCTACAACAGTACCACCTTGCTGCCCTTCATGTCACTACATGATTAGGCCACCTCTCATCAGAGGTCATCGCAACTTCGGAACAACCGGGTCATTGCCTTACAAGCAACGAGGTATTTACCGACACTCATATGCCACACACAAACTTTCACATGAACATGCAAAACTTCTGCCATATCAAATGTCCAAACATGCTTGCCTGGTTCGGAGAAGTCGGAGTCTAGCTCGGCGAAGTTCGCGGCTCCGTCGCCTCTCCCGGAACCTACGACAATCACGAAACGGGTTCTAAAGTGAAAAACCAACACATGCACAGAAACTTTTACAAATATTTTTCAAATAAATCCCATAAAAAACTAGACAAAATTTGAAGATTGTCAGAAAAATAATCACTCAAAAATACCTTTTTATTAAAAAGTTATAAAGGTTTCTGTCCAGGGACTTATCTGTAATGAAACAGAAAAGTTCCAGGGTTTTAACTGAGAAAACAGAAAACGCTTCGGCTGGGAATGCGCAAGCGCAAAGGGGAAAACGTATTTTGCCCGAAGGCGCCAACAGAAAACGGTTCAGGGAAAATAAAACAGAGGCTGACACGCGGGGCCCGCATGTCAGGTTTGAAAAGGCTCGCCGGCGCCCGAAGACGGCGATGGACGCCGGCGTCGAACCACGGCGAGTTAGGAGAAACGGAGGGTACCAAGAGCTTCAGTGTCTTCTTCCGCGTCGGTGGGTGGTGGACTCGTCCAACGGGGAGCACCACGTCGACGGCGACACTTTCTCCGGCGGACGGCGGTTCGGGTGAGGATGGGGAACTCCGGTGGAGGGCTGCAAGCTTCAAATTGAAGTGCCGGTCAGAACGAGGGATGCAAGGTGAGGCTACTGGCATGAGAATGGAGGCTGCGGAGCACACACGGGGGCGAATCGGGCTGGATCCCGTGGCGGGTCGCGGCGGCCGGAGTTGAGGAAGGAGACCTCCTCGGGGCTCTTCCAGTGGCTAGGCGTGCTCTAGGGGAAGTGTAGGGCTGGTGGGTGCTCGAGTTGAAGCTCGGGGCCCCTATTTATAGGCAGATCGACGGGGTGGCCGTGAACGGAGAATCTCCGGCGAGCGATTACGGCGGAGCAGTGGGTTGGCAGGGGGTTTGAGCGGTCGAGCAGCATCAGTGGATGTTACTGGACTCGATTTGCAGCTGAACGGGGTTGGTCTTGGCGTAATGGCGTCGGTCCATGGTGAGGTGACCGCACGGGCTCAACGGCGGCAGAGAGCGTGCTCCGCGCCCTGCGGTTCACGACGAGAGCGGCAGCGCGTTCGGGGGAGTGGAAGGCCACGCGGCGGGCTCCGGTGGTTTGGGCGGCGCTGGGTGGCGTCGTCGGCGCCGTGTCTCCCGCTGGCGCCCGCAAAGCCGCCGCCGGCGTCGGTCACGGGGCGGCGCACCTTCTGTTGCTCGTCGCCGACGCCCGCAAGATGCCAGGCACTCGTGTGGTGCAGGAACAAGAGGGCGAGGACGAGGAGCAAGGCGACGCGATGGCACTGGCGAGATCGATGCCCGTCTCTGAAGAAAACGACAGTGAGCACTGACTGAACTCTGAAGTTAACTGAACTTGACAGTGACCATGCACTGCAGGTGTTCGACAGAAGGATTTGGTAAAGAGATAAATTTTTCTGGAGCTGTAACTTGGTGAGACGATCACTCAAAGCACCCAGGGGCTGCATGAATTTATTTGGAATTTTTGGAGAAGGTTCTGAATGAATTTCACCAAATTTGCCAAATCTGGTCCAAACTTGCAGCTGATGTAGTTTGAAAATTTTGAACTGGAGACCAGTGGATCTTCATGGTTCTAGGTTGAGGGTTCAAAGGACTAGGAGGGGAAAGAAGTTTGGTGGTAAAAGTCCAAACAGAAAATGGAGTTCCTTTGTAAATCTCCAAGAGGTAGAATAGAAGGCAGAAAATATTTGAATAGAATTTGAATGGAAAATAAATACATGGGGAGGTTCAACTTGCTGGATTTGATGTAAATCATGATCCAGAGGTGAGGGAGTGTTTAGGAGAGAGGATTTGCACTTATGCCATGGCAAGAAGGAATAGTTGAAAGTGGCAAAGTACTTTCCAAAAGCCATAGTGCAAATTCAAGAAAAGGTTTTCAAAAGTTATTCTCTCAAATGAAAAACATTTTGTCTTGAGCCCAAATGAAGAGCAAGAACTCCCCAGGTCAAAGGCAGATCTTGGGTGAATTCAAATAAAATTTTTGCCATAAAGAAAAATATTTGAGAGTGAGAGTTCTCTTGAAGAAAATTTTTAAATCACTCCCTTCAAGTCAAATAAAATCTTTTTGAAAAAATCAGTAGAAACTTGGGTGTCACAAGGAAGGTGTTAAACTGGGTATTGTCTTTCTCATTCCTGTACTGGATCCATGTTGGGAGGATACGTGCATGACACCTAACGGCAACGGCTGCCTCTGATACTAACTTGGCTGACTCTGTAGCATCACGTGGCCTTTTTAAATCTGCCTCAAAATGGATCTCCATTCTTCCTCCTTTAGATTTTGTTAATCTGTCAAGCATAATGCATGATGTCTGTTTCCACTTGCGCCGTGGTGCTAGTTCAACAACGAATATGGAAAGTGTTAGTGTACATCAAACTGTGAGAATACATATAAAGGAGCATGCAACTGCAACTTGACTCGGTCAGGTACCGTCTTGGTGTTGATGCTCATGAGGTTCATATGATCTTGCCAAGTCCTGTTGTGTCAGCAGTGCTTCGGAAGTAGTGTTAGGTGTGAAGGCAGCTTGGGAACTGGCCAGTTTCGGAGCAAACGAACGAGTAACTGGTTGAGATGCTGGTACAGTTGAAGCGGATGCTGCAGCTGGTGGAGCAGGTGGTACTGTGTTTGTAGATTTAGCCGGTGGACTTGGACCTTCTACTGCACTATAAGTACCAGCAGAATCTCGACGACAGAACCTTTTCTGTTTCACCTGACGAGTAACAGCACTCCCTACTGTATTATTTTCCTTGCTCTTTTTTGACTTTGCCATGTCAAGCTGTACCCACAACACAAAAGAATAAAATCACTCTTCAGAACTCAATGATGCATGATACAGACAAGCAATACTTTGATGTAAGACAACCGTATGAGGATGGAATATGTAAGAAAAACAGGACGGCATGACATATTCACAGCTACGATGTGCAAACTAAGCAGAAGGATTTTCAAGAAAATAGAAGTAATGCAAGCTAGACACCATATGAAAGATGCAACCAATATTACTCTGCCAAGTTAAAAGTGTCTTGTCATAAGTGGAAATTCGAAAAATTAGAAGTAGTACAACGTAGGTATCAATGCAAGATGCAACCACTATCAAACTGCCATGTTAAAAGCGTCCAATCATGAGTGACTGATATGGGATACACAACAGCAGTACTTTGATGTAAGAACATGGTATGATAGATAGATGCAGTGTATTCTAGACACAGAAAGCCATGTCATATGCACATGTATAACATATGAACTCAGCACGTGCAACTTAATCAAAATAGAAGAAATACAGGCTAGACAACATATGCAACATGAAACCAATTATCACACTGTCAACTTAGAGCAAGCACCTGCGATGGTGGAGTATGGGAGATGAACTCATCATGTAGACTTGGGACTTCAACTTCATTAGCAGTAGCAGTGGCAAATCTAGAGACTCTCTGTTTGCGTCGGTCCGAAGGACCACCAACATCCCCTAACTTACTCTTTTCCTTCCTATTTTCTGATATTGCCTTATGAAGTCAAAACCACAAGAAGATGAATAAAATTAGGTCTGCATAACTGGTTGATGCATGATACAGACGAACACTACTTTGATGTAAGGCAAGCGCAGGATAGGAGGATGGAATATATACAAAAAAGATAGTGTTTCATATTCACACGTACGATAGGAGGATGGAATATGTATTAAAAAACAGTAAGCGGAAGGCATTTCAACAAAATTAGAAGAAATGAAAGCTAGGCACCATATGAACATGCAACCAATATCACTCTATCAGGTAAAAAGTGTCTCGTCGTAAGTGCCATTTCAAGAAATTAGAAGCAGTACAAGCTAGAAGACAATGCAAGATGCAACCTACATCAGAGTCCCAAGTTAATGTGTCTTATGGGTAAGTGATCGTTGCAGGTATAAGTTGTAAGCTACGCACATGCAATTCAACATAATCAGAAGCAATACAAACTAGACATCATACGAAAATGCAACCACGTATAACAGTTCCAAGTAAGAGCAAGCACCTGTGATGGTGTAGTAGGGGAGATGTGCTCATCATGTACACGTATTTTCTAGAAACAGGAACACGTGTCATATTCACAGGCATTATGTGTAAAGTAAGCAGATGCAATTCAAGTTAGAAGCAATACAAGCTAGACATCATACGCAACATGCAACCACATATAATAGTGTCAAGTTAGAGCAAGCACCTGTGATGGTGGAGTAGGGGAGATGTGCTCATCATCTACACAGCTACGTTGACTGTCCAGCCTTGTGTTGTCTTGCGAATCTTGTTGGGAGGATGGCGGAATAGAATCTGTAGAGACCCCCTGTTTGAGTTGCTCCGAAGGACCACCATCATCCACTGCCGGACTAATTTCCTTCAGCTGTAATGATTTTGCATTGTGAAGTCAAACCGATAAGAAAAAGGAATAAAATTCGCTCTTCAGAACTCATTCATGCATGATACTGACGAACACTACTCGGATGAAAGGCAAACACATGATGCGAGGATGGAATATGTATGAAAAATAGGATGGTGTGACATATTCACACCTATGATGTGGTAACTAACCAGAAGGCATTTCAACAAATTAGAAGCACTACAAGCTAGACACCATATGAAAGATGCAACCAATATCACTCTGCGAAGTTCAAACTGTATGGCGTTTCAACAAATTAGAAGCAGTACATGCTAGAAATCATATGCAAGACACAACCAATATCAAAGTGGCGACTAAAAGGTGCCTTATCATAAGTGACTGATGCGGGATATGCAAGAATAGTAGTCTGATGTAGAAACAGGAACACATGTCATATTCACAGGCATTATGTGTAAAGTAATCAGATGCAATTCAACAAAGTTAGAAGCAATACAAGCTAGACATCATACGCAACATGCAACCACATATAATAGTGCCAAGTTAGAGCCAGCACCTGTGATGGTGGAGTAGGGGAGATGTGCTCATCATCTACACAGCTATGTTGACTGTCTAGCCTTGCGTTGTCTTGCGAATCTTGTTGGGAGGATGGCGGAGTAGAATCTGTAGAGAACCTCCGTTTCAGTTGCTCGGAAGGACCACCATCATCCAATGCCTTGCCAATTTCCTTCAGCTTTATTGATTTTGCATTGTGAGGTCATACCGACAAGAAAAAGGAATATCATTCGCTCTTCAGAACTCATTCATGCATGATACTGACGAACACTACTCTGATGAAAGGCAGAGTCATGATACGAGGATGGAATATGTACGAAAAAATGGACGACTTGACATATTCACACCTATGATGTGGTAACTAAGCAGAAGGCACTTCAACAAATTAGAAACACTGCAAGACACCATATGGAAGGTGCAATCAATATCACTCTGCCAAGTTAAAACTGTCTCGTCATAGGTGGCGTTCATCAAACTAGAAGCAATACATGCTAGAAATCATATTCAAGATGCAAACCAATATCACACTGCCAACTTAAAGGTGTCCCATCATAAGTGACTGATGCAGGATACACAAGAAGAGTAGTTTCATGTAAGAACATGGTGTGATAGACAGATATAGTATGTACCAAAAACAGGAAAGCGTGTGATATTCACATGTATCATGCGTAAGCTAAGCAGATGCAGTTTACACTAATTAGGAGCAATACGAGCTAGACACCATATGCAACATGCAACCAGATATCACACTGCCAAGTTAGAGCAAGCACCTTGGATGGTGGAGTAGGGGAGCGGAGACTTGGACCTTGTAATGCACTATCAGTACAAGGAGAATCGGTACAGATGCTCCGTTTACGTTGCTGCAGAGGACCACCATCATCGCCTTCCTTACTCTTTTCCTTCCTCTTTCTTGATTTTGCCTTGTCAAGTCAAACCCACAAGAAAAAGGAATAAAATTTGCTCTTCAGAACTCATTGATGCATGATACTGACGAACACTACTTTCATGTAAGGCAGCCGCATGATAGGAGGATGGAATATGTATGAAAAACAGGACGGCGTGACATATTGACATGTATGATGTATAAAGTGTAAACTAAGCACAAGGTGCTTGAACTTGTTAGAATCGATGCAAGCTAGAAACCATATGAAAGATGAAACTAATATCACTCTGCCAAATTAAGGATGCCCTAACAAATGTATCTGACCAAATTAGAAGCAATACATGGCAACAGGCTAGAAATAATATGCAATATGCAACGAATAAAGGTGACTCATCATAAGTGATTGATGCAGGATACAGAAGAGAGGTAGTTTCATGTAAGAACAAGGTTAACACATAGATGTAGTGTGTACCAAAAATAGGAAGGCATATCATATTCACAGGTATAGTGTGTAAACTAAGCAGATGCAATTTACCCTAATTAGAAGCATTACAAGCTAGACACCGTACGCAACATGCAACCACATATCACACTGCGAAGTTAGAGCAAGCACCTGTGATGGTGGTGTAGGGGAAGTGCGGTCTTCAGGTACAGAGCTACGTTCAATATCTTCATTTAGGCTTGGTGTTTCTTGAGAATCATGTGGAGAGGATGAAATTGCATTCTTTATAAGAGTATTGCATCTCATATTAACCCACGCGCATGACTGTCTCATCATAAGCGATAGACGCAGGATACACAAGAACAGTAGTTTGATGTAAGAACATGGTGTGATAGGCAGATGTAGTATGTATCAAAAACAGGAAGGCGTGTCATATTCACATGTATAATGTGTAAGCTAAGGAGATGCAATTTAACAAATTAGGAGCATTGATGAGGGATACACAAGAAAAGTAGTTTGATGTAAGAACATGGTTAATAGAAAGACGTAGTATGTACCAAAAACAGGAAGGCATGTCATATTCACAGGTATAATGTGTTAACTAAGCAGATGCAATTTACCCTAATTAGAAGCATTACAAGGTAGACACCATATGCAACATGCAACCACATATCACACTGCAAAGTAAGAGCAAGCACCTGCGATGGTGGTGTGGGGGAATTGCGGTGATCAACTAGAGAGCTACGTTGACTATCTTCATTTAGCCTTGCTGTTTCTTGAGAATCATGTGGGGAGGATGACACTGCACTCTTTAAACGAGTAGGGCGTCTCACAGTAACCCACTCGGGTGACTGTCTCACCATAAGTGATTGCCGAGGGATACAAAAGAGCATTAGTTTGATGTACGAACATGGTTAATAGACATATGTAGTATGTGTCAAAAACAGGAAGGCATGTCATTATCAAAGGTATAATGTGTAAAGTAAGCAGATGCAATTTAACCAAATTGGAAGCAATACAAGCTAGACACCATATGCAACATGCAACCACATTTGACAGCGCGAAGTTAAAGCAAGCACCTAGGATGGTTGTGTGTGGCAATTGAGATCATCAACTGCAGAGCTACGTTTACTGTCTCCAACTGCTAACACTGCACCCATTAGAGCGCTGAAATGCTTAGTGCTTATCTTCGAATTACACTGGAGTGACTTCTGTCTTTTCTTTTCTGCATTCATCAACACTGCGTCAGAGTCTGAAATACCCATGCATAAAAAAACAATAGTGTGAGTATGGGTGAAGTGTGTGCACAATTAGTAAAGTATAAAGGTAGCAGATAGCAGGTCGGTGAGAAATAAATAACGGGAGACATATGATAGCTCTACAACATGCATGGCACACTAAATTACTACAGTATTCTATGAAAATAACAGTCGACTGAAAGCAAATAGGTCAGTCCATTTTTTCTGCACCGTCCGATGTACAAAGAACGGGCAGATCGCCTTCATCTACCTCCAGCCAGTCAGTGTTGACAATCTTCCTCGAAACGCCAGCGACCGTCGGCCCAGTATTCCTCCCCTGCCTGCGCCCTCCCCTCGACCTCACCGCACTGCCGTGCTTGGCACCGCCCCCCGGCCATCCATTCAAGCCCCGCCGACCTCCAGATCGGGTGCAAGCAGCTCCTGCGCCCCACACCCCTATGATAGACACCGATGCGCCGCTTCCCCGGGGAACAGGCGGACTAGGTGCTCCGCGCACCTAAGCGGGTGCTGCTTCTTTTAATTGCGGTTCAACTGACCCTGAATTGAAATCCAGGCGGGCTACTGACCTCTAGCAAAGGTGAAATAGTAAAAGGGAGGAAACCTTGTGCATTTAGTATCACGAAGAAGATGCAGTAAGAAGCGCTCAACTAGTTTCTTTCGTGGGATGAATACGGTGTGAGCGGAGACGTAAGATTTGCACGAATAAGGGAAGAGGAGTACCTCTTTCTGCTGGCAGTGCTGTGTCCTCCTATTGTTTTTCCGACGATCTTCTTGTTGTTCGCCGGAAACCAGAAGTTGTGGAGGATGGTGCAGCCCTGGACGAACCCATGGCCAAGTTGTTGAGTGTGGTGCGGTGGCCGTCTGTCGGCGGTGGGGAAGCAGATCCGAGGCGGCGAACGATGGCGTAGCGGGAACAGCTCCGGTGCGGTGGACGGTTGCGACAGTGGAGCCGCAGCAGTGAGGCACAGGACGGTGTGGTCGGAGTGGTTCTGGTACGGCGCACATCGACGTCGGCGTCGTGGAGGCAGCTCTTCCTCAGCTTCAGCTGCTAAGTCCTTGAGGGCGTTGCGGTTGCGGTTGCGTTGGACGACGACGTTGGGGTACCGGCTCCGGCGTGATGGAGGAGGGCGGCGGTGGATTGGCCGCTATGGGGTGGAGGACGGAGGAGGCTGGGGTTTCGCGGCTGGTGGAGAGGGCGTTTTCGCGCCCACGGAGTATGAATGGGGAAACGGAGGGAGGCGGGGAACTAAGGGGGAACAATGTTTCGGTTTGAGACGCGCTTGTTTGAAATTTGGGGAAAGTTACAAACTTTGGCCCCATCTAAAATTTTGGAAATATTGCGGGTTGGGGGTAGGATAGTCATGTCAGGTGTCCCAAATGTGGGCGAGATAGATTTCGGCCGAACGCATGGGTAGGCGCACATGGCGTATGAATGCTTCTCGGAGGCGGTTGAGACTGGCGTCTTGGTGAAGTTACAAACCTACCCCGGTTTAGACCTTTGGACATCGGGCCGATAGGCTACACAGGCCAGAGTCAGGACAGTAATTTCCTGCCACCAAAACATTAGTCTCGCGCGGTTTCGGGTGACCAGAGGCCTATTTGGCGCTTCGTTCAATATTTGGGAGCAGAATCATTAACGTTTTCGGTTCTCTTGAATTGAACTTTCAGGATTTGTCAAACTTCACAAATCTTTACTCTTGAAAATCCTAAAGCTACGATTATTTTGGAATGGAGGGGGTACATTTGAATATACATTGTACACGATTATATATTAAAAAATATGCAACTTACCTCAGTTCATGCATGGTTCCGCATATAATCTCCTTGGTTTGCAAAAAAAAGTTAGATATGCGTATGAATATATAGCATGTTCAAACTCACAAAAAAGATTGATGCCCCCTTTTACATCTGATTTACAAAAGCCATTATCTCGGGTTCAAATAGATGAATGCACTTCCTATGAATTCGAATCTTCGAAACCCCCTTTATGTTGAATTCGACATGTATTCTATTTCGTAGCTAGTAATTTGGAATGTATCCATGCAAGTGACAAATGTATAAAGTGCTTCACACTAACAACATGGAGTGCACTAATTAATGTTTATATATGAATTGCAAAAGCATCCATTGCCTGTATTTCAAACCGCTCTCACTCTATGGATCGATAATATGAAATAAACACATGCACATGCTAGAATTCAATAGAGTATGGGTGTCTGATAGACCGATTTTCGTCCATACGCAATTTACAAAATTCATGATCTCATCCAAATATAATAATGCCATTTATATTTTAATTTAATGCCTAGAACCGCCTTTTACACGTAGATGCACTATGCCTCGCCCCGTTCTCACAAACGCGTTATATCTCTCTCTATCTAACGCATAAGTGCACACACTTTATATGCATCGGTATTTCTCTTTCAGACATGCTCACAATCTCTCTCAGGGTGTCAGGGTGTCTCACGCACATGCTCTCTATGTTTCTCTCTCTCTCTTTCTGACTACTATGTACCACTCTTTTCACTAATCTCAGTTGGAAAACACTATTTCTCTCACATGCATATATACACACGCACATTATCTTTAGGCCTCTCTCGCACACATTGCCCCCCCCCCCGACACACCTCTCTTTTAGTAGTTGGCAGATATGATTTCATCATATCATTCGGTAGGATACCCCTGGCTGTTAGGCTGGATGGTAATACGAGGCAAAGTTTTACCCTAGTTCGGATCGGACCCTTGCAGTTGAAGAAAGAGCCTACTCCTGGTACTGTATATTAGTGATAGGGGTGTGTACAAAGTACACATGAATACCAGGCATTGTGTGTGTGTATACTATCGACGAACTAGCCCCCAAGCTTGTATAACATACTAAGGGCCTAGGGTTACAAATCATATATAGCCGGCTTATCACCAGTGGGGATAGAGTCCTCCGCGACTCTGGTAGCTTCGCGTTGTACGCCGAGTCCTCCAGATGGGTCTTCGTATAACACGTCTCGGTCCAACCTATATGTGGCGCAGGATGGAACCGACCCATGAGTCTTCATGTTGACCCACCACAACTAGAAATGATGTGCCCACCACACCACACACGCAATCGGCCACTTAGAAATAAGCATATACAATAGTACAACGGTATCTAGCTCACGATACGTCTCCATATTTTGTTGATGACACTGACGGACTTTGCATTTGATGCGTGCTCCGTATTTTGTTGACGACACTTACGGTCATTGTATTTGAAGTGAAAGCACGCTATGGTCACTGGACTTCAGAATAAGCTCATCACGGTCACCACATACATTTTGTTGTGCTAACCAACATGTGGTTGGATGGTTAGAGGACAGTGGTTTCTCGAGCCCACCAAGGTTAAAGTCCCGGTGCTCGCATTTATCTTGTGTTAATTTCAGTATTTTCCACGATGTACGTTCAGTGGGAGGAGACGTTCCACTCGACTACGAGGCACCTATGGTGACTTCGTAAAATCTCAAGATCATATATGCTGGCCCACTCTCTCGAAGGTGCTCATAGGGGTAGGGTTCGCGTGTGTGCGCTTATAGCGGTGAGTGCTTGCGTGTATATATGAGCCCTTGCGTCTTTACCATGTTAAACAAATACATATCATGATTATACGGTCACTGGCTCACCCGTACAACTCCGTATTTTGTTGATGACACAATCAATTGACCAGTCAAACATTCCACGCGGCGCAACTAGTGTTGCACCATTGGGGGGCGTAACCGTGGGGCCCACCTGTCAGCCCGTATATGAAAGAAAGAAATGGTAGTTTGAGTCTGTACTGTGTTAATAAAATAGGAGTACATTTTAGGGTGATCATACGGTCACTGGCTCACCATACAGCACCGTAATTTGTTGATAACATGATCAATTGACCAGTCAAACGGTCCACATTCAGCAGCGCACATTACCATAGGGCCCACCCGCAGCGCGTATATGAAGGACAGAAATGGTAATAAATTAGTGGTCGGTGGGTATTCGAAGTCGTGAGACCTCTGGTTGGCAGTCACCGGCGGTTGGGGGGCGTTCATTGGGCGGTGGGGTGGGGATCCCCAGAGTAAAAGATCGGCAGGGGGGTGGGGGGCTAGAGGGATGGCTGGTGCGGTGGCGGACCGGCGGTGGGGAGTGGTTTTGGGGAGGGCGGGCCGGCCGCGGGCGGCGGGGGCTGGCGGTCCGGCCGGTGGTGGCTGGCGGCTCAGGGGGGTGGAGTTTGATGATAAACTGGAGGCCCTTGATTTTGTATCCAACGGCTGGAAAATCTAATGACCAGAGATGAAAAAGTCAGTCGACTGACGTGTAGCCTCACCCCGCACGTACACATGCATGCACGCATGTAGGCGTGCAACACTGACACGTACACACGCACGCATGTTGGCGTGCAACACTGACACGTACACATGCACTCACGAACACACGCACGTACGCACCCATGCATGCAACACTGAAACGTACCCTTGCACGCACGCAACACTCGCACGCCTGCATGCACACAGCACACGATGCAAGACACACGCTCAACCTATACGTGCATGCACCCTTTGTTAAGGACATGGATTGTTACGGGTATTAATCAATCTTATCTGTGAAAAACAGAACATAGATGTTTGCAGCGGTCTTTATGAATCACAACGTATCAAACGGGCTATCAACATAGTAGGCTTATCTACATGAAAAAGATGACATCACACTCGATGAACAATCATTGGTTTATGAAATGCCCACTTCTGACCGCCCTGGCCCACCAAAGGTTCCTCTGCTGTGCGCTGCCTGCCTTGGGTCACTGACATGCAGGCCATGCACCCGAAGAGCCCACACGTCAGTGGAAGAATGGTGCTGTGTCGTAGGTCAGAGTCGAGGGCGCCACTCGCGGCACGCCCGGCTGAACACGCCTCCGTGCCGCATTCAAACGCCTCCATGAAACCCGCCCGTGTGGAAGCCGAGAAACCCACTCTGGACAAACGTCCGTTCATGACCGGGCCAGCGTTAAACGCAACGCCGGCCGACCTCCTCCCGTCCGCCGTCTATTTAATCTCCTATTTAAACGAGGCCAAACGCCGGCCAAGAATCGCACACCTCCGCCGCTCCCCTATCTCCTCCACCATTTTGTCCACTCTTACAATGGCTTACGAAGAGTAGTTACTCCGCATCCAAGCTGGCTGGGTAGCCCGCCGGATACGAGCTATGCAGCTCGCTAATCCACCTCCCTCCCCTCGCCCGACGGAGCCAGTTGCCGCCCCAAGCCGGCGCACGGTTCAGCAACTCGCCGCTCCAGGCCAGCTCGACGAGGAGCAGCGCACGGGCGTCGTTGCTGCCGTCCACGTCGCCGCCTCGTACCGCGTCTCCCGTTTTTGTGGCCGAGACTCCCATGCCGGCGGCTGCACCATGCAAGCAGCGACAGAAGCCGGGTGCGCGGAGAGCGACGAGTCGGTGGCCAGCGCCTCCGCGTCCGCCGCCATCATCGAGGAGAAGTAGAACACGGGAGGCCGCCGCCACTTGGGTCCCATGAAGGCCACCGCGGAGGCGACGCCGGCGTACACAGTAGGTGTCTTGCCGGATCCTTTTGTAGCGAGGACCTTCGTCGACCCCGCATGGTCTCCACGGAAGAGGGGAATGTTAGGATGAACTCGAGCCGGTGTCGGCCATGGCGAAGTAGTGGCCGGTGATGAACTCGAACCGGTGCCGGCCATCATCATCTTCGGCACCGGCCAATGATATCAGTTGGGCAGTGGGGAAGCAAAACGTCCTTTGCGCTGAAGCATATACCTTCGGGGCTCCCGGCAATCCGGTGATCGTGCTGCCGGACATGAGGAACACAAATCGATCGGCGGGCGAACATGTAGGCCAGGTATTATATACCTGTGCTGTCCAGAACTAGCACCGCGTAGTTCATTTGAATGTAATGAAATCCGTCATGTTTGTATGAAAATCCGGTATTTTATATGATATCCATTGTTGTTTATATGAAATATCAATTTGTCTACGTGTTTGCGTGAATTTCGTCCGGTTGGTTGAGTTGTTGTCATAATGTGTGCGGCTACGGTTGGATGGCGTAATTTGCGGGTCGTCGGTCGGTCTACGGGCGGCTCGGGCGGTGTTGTGGGACAAAAAAACACAGCTCGTGCGAGCTCGTCTCCAACGTGCGCGCTGGAGGATGCATGACAGCATGAGCACCCGAGCCATTCCTCGTTCATCGGTGGCAAAGGCACCGGTGGACAAAAGGGTCGCCAATATTTTGGCTACCCCGGGCAAGATTCAAACAGCCCCTCCGAACAGATTCAAATCCCTCGTTCGCCGTGGAATTTTGCGATGTGTTATTTTCATGGACTAGCAAGATGCCCGTGCATTGCACGGAACATCAAGATGAATTTTTTTACAAACTCCCGCATGCATGCAAGGGATAATTAATGTCCTCCTTTGCTAGTACCACGAGGCAAACACCATTAATATTGCATCGATTAGTGTTAGTGGCCTTGTATATCTGCAAATTGTAATTTTGATAGTGGCCCCTTGTATATAAAAATGGAGGGAGAAAGATGAGAGATAAGGTGAGGAGGAGTGGGGCGTGGTGGTGACTGGTGGTCGGACTGGCGGGAGGCATGGGGATGGACGGTGCATTATGTCTAGGTTTGTATCTCTCTCTCACACACCCACGTAGGTGGGGGACGTGCACGAAGAGAAGAGGTGCACGCACGGCGCACGTACTCCCGTCTCTTTCCCAACCACACCCACGCGGGTACACGGTGGAGCTCATTTCTGTACGAAAAAGGCAGCCCACGTGGTAATTTGGCACGTGTACTAGTTGTCCACTTGGTGGAGGGAGGATCATCTACCACGGGTGAACAAACAAATTGCGACTTGACGCGTTATGTTAAATTAAAAAGAGGCAAACCATGTGGGGCCTACCTTAGAGGCAAGGCTCTATACACTGGAGTACTTTTGATGTGTCCCGTCAACTCGCAGAACGAGGAGAAGCTTGCTTAGTACGCCGTCTCCCCCGCCCACGGGCGCAGTGGCTCGCAGGATGAGGTGAAGCTTGCTTACAAGTAGTAGTAGTAGTAGTAGTAGTAGTAGTAGTACTACTGTACACCTTTACGCCCGCTCCCTCGCCCACGCGCGCGGTGGCTCGCAGCACAAGGAGAAAATTTTACTACTCCCTCCGTTTACTCCTCGTCCCTACTACGTACTTTGGTTAGTACTCCCTCCATTTAATTATACAAGGCCACTAAAAAATACATTTTGCATCTATACAAGGCCACAAATAGTAATAGAGACAAAAGTTACTACTCCCTCCTTTCCAGTTTATGGCTCAATTTCAAAATCTCTCCAACCACGGTAGAGGGTGAGTGGTCGAATTAATTTCGTAGTTTGCACAAGTAATTAGTACGCTCGTTTTCCTCAAGAAGTTATGTTTACCGAGGCATTAATTAGAACGAATGCATGAATGACCACTAAATTTCCATGAACTTGTACATGCATTGGTTAGTTTCCTCTTGACACTGCTTGCGTCGGGTGATCTAACGCACCTCGAAATCGAACATGTAATGGTACTACTACTAGTATAGTAGAATTGAGACTTATCAAACGGAAAAACGAATGTTTTTTAGATGAGCCCTATAAACCCTAGTGGGTACGTACTCCGTAAAAACATATTTTTCCAAAACTAAGTCGCTCCCTTTCATGAATTCTGTAGTATACTCCTCCGTCGACGCTCCCTTTCATGAATTCTGTACTTCCTGTCGCCGACATGTGGGACATATAGCAACCGGGTCGACGTGTCAAGAACCAAATAACAATGCAGAACAGCAAGGGGACGCACCCACTCGTACCGGCCCAGTAGTAGTAATGAGCAATGAGACGTCAAATCACAATGCCGCACCTTCCCAGACGGACGAAGCAACCATTATTTCACACTTCGGTTCGCCAGCATCTCAAACCACGTAGTATTGCTTCTGCCTCAAGAGGGACACGCGCATCGCCTTGGTACATCATGACACATGGGACCGCATGGCAGGCCATGCTCCCCCGCCGATCGCTCGGTAAAATCACCTCATTTTTACTATACTTCCTCCGTATCGGTTTACTACATGGCATGCACGTCATTCTAGGTTGAGAATTTAACTGGCTATATATGTGATGAACAGTACTCTAGCCTTTTAAAAAATGTATACTTTTGTACAGTAGTACTATCGATGGATTGCGCCATGGAGCAAAAATTGAAATTGAAAAAAAGGTGGTACATATAGAGAGTGCTCATCGCCAAATTATGCATATAGTACTATTAAAAAAGCTAGTACGTGCTTAATTGGGGTGCTAAATTATATTAAAGAAATACTAGTAGTATGTACATACTGAAGAGTTAAAGTAACGAGAAGAAACATAACATAGTTCTGCTGGGGGCTCAGCACAACACACCCCTCAAATTAAACTAAGCACACCTGAAATTAAACTATGCAACTAATCCGGTAGACAGTGCATTAGAAGTTTAGAACCACCATGAGAAACGACACTGCCACCTTACTCGGAGTCCTCGTCCACGTCCTCGACTTCGTCCTTGTGCCTCTTCCTCTTGGCCGATACTTCTTTGCTTGAACCGCACACTTGGCTGTTGCTCTTCATCCAACCCTTGTAGATATTGAAACAAAGGTAGCCATCCATTGCAGCGTAGTGGATGTGGTCTATATCTAGTACATTCCGCTGCCATGCATGACGATGAAACGTGTAATGAGGTTTCTCCAGTTTACGGTACGAAGGATGAACCATGGCTCCTACCAGGGTCAGCATTGAAGGCTGACGAGAGGGCACCAGCCGATTCTTCTGGAGGTCAAAGGGGTTTCCTACAACGAGGCCTATCCGACCCAGGACTTCTTTGTCGTTCTTAAAGTCTACAGTAACGAATTTCACTGTTTTGTCCTTGAGGAAGTTCTTAAAATCCTGGCACTCAACGTCGGCATGGCATATGTGGTAGACCAAGCAAACGTTATGTACGCAAACCTGGATCTCGGCGGGCTTCTTCCTCTCTTCGTCCTTTAGATCCTTCTCTCGTCCCAGGACTGTGGTGTACTCAACATCTAGCCCAGCGACCCACTCATCTGAGTTTTCGAACATGCGTCTGAAGCGAGAAAGGCATCCTTTCACCGTCACGGAAGAACGGGTGTAGATGACGTCGAACTCATCGCCGGTGATGGTTCTAACCTTGTACTCACCGCCGATTGTGGAGATTTGGGACACCATGGATTTGGGAGGAGGGTTAGGATTAGTGGAACTGCCGTAATGTGAATGGACGGGACGACTAGGAGCGAACCGCCGTAGTATTGAAGGACATGAGGGGACGAGTAGGAGCGAACTGCCAGCGTGCGAACGACAGGGTAGTGGCTTTCCATTCTCCCATGATACGGGCTTCCGAGAGCCCTTGGATCTGAGATCGAACGGTTGCATGGCGTGATACTAGACCTATGGGTGAATATCCTATCCTGGAGGGTTATTCTGCAAATTTTCAGCAACTTAGCATGCGACCGTTTGATCTCAGATCCAAGGGCTGCCAGCAGCCCGTATCATGGTCGCGCCTACCACGACCGTCGCGTCGCTCGCGCAGTCGCGCCCTTGGAGATTTAACACGGTGCGTTAGGCTATCTGATGTTGGCATGTCATACATAGTCATCACTTAGTCACTCATAGTACAACAAGGTTGGCTATAAGGTTGGCTATAAGTGTAATTTTATTACTCCTCTCTATCTCTTTCTTCGTACTCCCTCCGTCCCATAATATAAGAACGTTTTTGACACTAGTGTAGTGCCAAAAAAATTCTTATATTATGGGACACAGGGAGTACTAGTATTTATTGCATTTGCCAAGGAGTGACCTCTTCCAATGAAATGGTGTTGCTAAGTTTGCTTCATTTAATTAGCTATAGACTCAAAATTGTCTTTTCACCTAGGTACACGCGCTTAGCACCGTTTCTTCCTTGGGTCACCAAACTAGTCTCTCTCTTCTTGATTAACTTACCACATCAGACTTTATGCCTATGTGGCAAGCTTAAGCACCTGTAGGAGCAAGTAAAAGTAAGTACAATAGTGCGCTTTACCTGGCATTTTTGCATATGTGGAGGAAAGAGAGGCAAGGAAAAAGTGGAGAAGTGGGGCCTCATGCAAGAGCCAGCCTCTACTACATGGTGGAGCATTGGGAGAGGCACCTGTATGGAGGTGGTCAGGAATCGGGAGACTCACGCCGGTCGTAGCGCCGCAGTTAAAATGATAATGGCAAGTCAAATCACGGGGCCCCACCTGTCCAGCAGTAACTCGCTGTCAAATGACGCAGCCCTACGTTTGCAGTAGCCTACTCCCTCGCCTTCTCGCGTCTCTGTCGAATCGACTAAGCGGAACTGCCCCGCCTACGGCGCAGGAAAAGCCCCGCCCTCGACTTTTAAATACAACTACATCCGCTTAAGAATCCAATTATATACTTTTTGTGACAAAGTAACTCATATTTAGTTAGTCAAATGGATGACCTAGAACTACGTGCAGGCCCCATAAACCGAGACGCCTAAAAATAAAAAAAACCGAGACGGAGAGGGTAGTTCAGCACATATCTTTTTAGATCAATATAGTCGGGATTCACCAAGGAGCAAAACCAAGTGGTAGGCTGCTCCTGTCGTGTTGGCGTAGCAACTCAAGCAGGGCCAGTCCGCACACGAAATGGCGACACACTTAACAGGACCCCTTTGGCCGACATGTGGCTCATCCACCGTCTTGTTACATGTGCGATGCACCAAATTACAGTTCAGAGCAGCGGTTGGAATTGGAGGCACCCCGTTCGTAGCACCGCAGTAGTAGAAAAGGAGCGATGAGGGGTCAAATCACAAAGCCCCACCTTTCCCGCATTAAGCTGGATGGACGAAGCAACCATCATTTCACTCTAGGGCTCAAAAGCATAAAGAAAAGAGAAAACAATGATGCGTGCGGCAGCTACCTAGGGCACCCTAGGGTAGGGGTCTCCACTACAGGTCCTTTTTTTGAAAGCGCCTCCACTACAAATCGGCTTCTCCCTCGTCCTCTTGAAGAAAACCGATGATGAGTGCGGCGGTAGGGTTTGTAGGAGTACTACGGCGTGCGAGGCCACGTCATAGTAAACGGGTTCGAGTCGACACCTTAAATATGTGTGGGCCGCTTGGTTTTACGGGAACGAGGCAGCATTTTGGGTTCGGGGACCAGTGGAGATATAGTACGTACAAAAAATTGTGGACGTAGGCTCGACCGAAAGGCAATGATGCATGGGCCCTGCATTTTGATATACCCGAGGCCGCGTGAAATTTGCTACTCTACTCAAAACTAGTAAGGTACACATGTATTGAACGCATGAGATTTCGAAACCAAATTACGAATAAATACACACTATAGCATGTAAAGGTTTGAGTCATATATGCATGATGTAGGTGCTCGTTTAGTTCTTATAGTTCATCTCATTCAAAATCAATTAGTTTTATAAAAATGTTAAGATTCATGGGGTTGTGCATTGTAAACCATAAAGTAAAAAAAATAATGGCAATTCATTTAGAAAAAAATAATCAATTATGATACAGAAGATTCTAGAACAAAGGAGAAGTGCTTGTGTTTTAAGGTTTGTGCATTATATATGCTTAAGTTCAACCATGGAGTCTTCCAAATTGTACATGTGGCAGATCTGGTGGAATGTTGATGATACCCAACGGCCAGTAGTGCTCGGATTTGCCTATCTCTGCACTGTCGGGTTAGCTTCATACAGCGACCATCTTTCAAAGTTATTGGCACACTATATAGTTCTTGTGCCATAGTTGCATGTTTTGGAAAAAATCTACTAGTGGGTTGTACTATCTATTAATAGAAGATGTATACATGGAAGTTATAGGGAAAGAGATGACATGGAGCATCTCAATTCCTATGAGTAGGGATTGGAAAAGAGATGTCATTTGGTTCACATCATAGGAACTTTTCTATTGAATCTAGAGATGACATGTATCTCAATTCCTATGAGGAGGGATTAGAAAAGAGATGTAATTTGGTTCATATCATCGGAACTTTTCTATTGAATATACGCTAATGTTTATTTTCCTTTGAAATTAAGGGAGTATAGGAATCCATTCATATGAACTAGGTGGCTCTAAAGCTATAGAAATGATATCATGTTTATTTCCTTTGAAATGTGGAGTATATGAATCTATTCCTATGAACCAATTGGCTCTAAAGGAAAAAATCCTATAAAAATCATATCATATAGAGTTCCTATGATATTCCTCGACACTAAAGGATGCTTGAAATTGCTGCGGGTGATACGATGGTCTTTCTTTGTAGACTCCTCATCCATGTTTATAGTTACCTCTCGAAGATGAATGAAATGATATATACATGGTATTCTACATGTGCAATTTGGTACACGAAAACTCGGTAAAAGTTTGCGAGGTTCGAATTTTCAATAAAGCTATATGCACTGCATTTTGGAACGGAGGGAGCATACGGCAGTTGCTAACACTCACGTGGAAGATTTGTGTGTAGGAGGAGTGGCTGTTCTGTTCAATGACATGGCAAAACTCACACTGTCGGATGCCAATCTAACGGTTCTTACCGCGTTCGTCAGGAAAAGGCTTGTGGCGAACGTTTGTTAGATAATGATTTACGGACACATGCATTGCATTGATACGTGCCCCCCTCTCTCTCACGCACACGCACCCTCACGAGTCACGACTCTCCCGAGTCCTCTCGCAGACTCGCACGTCGCACCCACCGTCTATCTACAGGTAGACGTCACGCACATATGTGCTCTTCACACCCTACCCTCAGAACTTCTAAAAAACAAAAGACGGCGCACACATTTTATTTTAGCTCACACGTCACACACTTATACTATTACTCTTGCGGCGAATGTTCTTTGGGCATATTATATTGTACTCTCACGAAGAGAAGCGGTGCACGCACGCACGCACTAGTTCTCTCACACCCACTCGCGGGTACACGTAGGAGCGCATTTTTTTGAAGCTGGTACAACAAAATCACTCCACTATATATAAAAGCTGGAGCCTTAGCGCTTGCTTTACTAGGGTTCCTCTCGTTCACTCTCTCATGCTCTCCAGATCTAAGCAACACATAGGCGGCCACACTCTCTCTCAGCCCACGGCTCCGGCCGGACAACCTCGACCGGGGCAGGGGTGTAGGTGCATCGTTCATGCTGTCGTCGGCGGCGAGGGAGGAGACCAACGGCTGCCCGCGCTTCCCGATCGGCGGCCGTGCCGTTCTCTCCGAGAGAGCGCCGGCTCGGGAGGGCCTCCGACCCCTTCATCCTCCCTGCGGTATTGTGGCCAAGATGCGGCCTCCCGACGCCGTCTTTGCCACATGCCGACGACCCTCAGGTATATATTCCTTCGAAACCTGCCTTGCTCTACTGCCCCAGCTCCCTTCGTGTGGATCCTTTTCTACTTCCGTCCGCTGTTCCAAAGCCACCTAGACTTCTACTATTATTAGAAGTAAAGCTAGTTCATACAATCGACTCAAAGTGTTGGTTCAAACAGGGAAGAAAGTGGGAAAGCTGTAGCATGAATCTAGGACTTGGTTCTAAGAGGAAACGGGGGAAAGTAGTAATATCTGTCACTGCTTAAATAACCGTATTTCGTATTTGCGAAAACAGGGATGTCTATCTCCGCATCGTTTCTATCTACGCAATCAAAAGCACACACCTCAGTTTTAGTACAACTGCGCAAAATGAGATGGCTATCCCTCGTTGCCTTCGTCTAACCTCCCGTCTTCAAGGTATCCCGACATTGGTACTAGTAACTAAGGTAGAATGACCAACACAATCTAAAAGAAGCTGATTCGTACGTTTTACTTCCTGATTGCAGTGCAGGGACGAGCGAAAACAACTGCATCCTAGTCCGGAATGCACTTTCTACCAGATCATCCATGGACCAAGGACTAGCTGGCACGGCTGCACGGCGGTTTTTTGGACAGGTGCGCGGACAAGAGGCATTATGGTCTGCTTATTTCTGCAAATAGCGGTGCTTAAATTTAGTGGAATGCACAAGCATTTCAGCTGGTCAGTACACTGCATGGTTCAGTTCAGCATTCCAGCTGAGACCATAATTATAATTGGTTATTCTGGAATGAGAGAACCTAACCCTGAATGGTGGCAACAAGAAAAAACCAGAGTGAACTCCAGGAGATTTAAGCCTGCCGGGAGGCCCTTTGCTTAGAGAAGCCTTGCTTGTTTTTTTCCTGATTTGTAAACCTTCTCACAACTTTGTCTTTTGCTGTGAACTAGTATATGTTTGTTATGTTCTATGAATCATTGAGATGTATAAAATTGCTTAACTTATGCTTTTCAAGTTTTTTATGAAGACGAGTTTAATGTGAGTGTTCCACATGAGCGCTGGACTAGCGTGTGAACATTTTGAATTTATTACATTGTGGCCTCAATTAACTGCATCAACCATTGTAACAAGATACATAGTTGATTATATGTCAGATAGCAGATTGTTGATTGTTAGCTGGTCGATAGCCTAGTGTTGAAGCGAGCTGAGCCAATGTGCCGTGTTTTGCACAACTGCTTACAAGTGGGGTAGCACCAACAGTGTTTACAAGTACTTATGTATACGTCGGCGCATGGTTCTCGAACGAGTGCTCTATTTCATCAAAACACACACTGCTCGTATGATAAACCGTGACAACTTATGTCCTACCATGCCATATTCATGAAAAAACTTGTGAGGACGCATCTGTTTCGGCAGCAATTACGATGGTTCTCACATGATTCACGGGCACACAAAAGTAGCAGCAGTTCCCATAGACGAATTCAAACAGAGTACTAGCCCTAGAGGGGTCGATAACAGGCAAGGTTCGGATAATTAGACACAATCCAAACTACTATTAAACACTAGCTGGGGCAACTATTTCATGCCTCGATCTAATTTGGGCTGGACACAAGACGGACCTTGCCATGAACATCATAGAGGACGTCCCGCAGCAGCTCAATCCTGTGAACCTTCATGAAGACAACCTTGTGGCCTTGCCACTGATAAACTTGCTTGTGGAGGCATGCCACGTCATCTTCCTGCGTAAGTTTGACAAGAACAGTATGCCTCACAAACGAAGGAGTAGCTTTGAACTTCTTGTGCTTCAGTACACCCTGGACAACACGCCTGACAATAGTGAGGCTGGAATACAACTCTTCATTGGTATAACCGCAAATGGCTTCCAGGATCCAACAGCCTAAGAACTCTGTTTTCCCAGTGCGTATATTCAGGTCGTCCGCCTCATAGCGAGTGACATGTACAACCACACAATCCTTGTCTGCATCAGGGCTCTAATTGAAACAGAAACAAATTCTGAATTACTTTTTAGTATAAGAAACACAAGTTATTTAAACCACTATGTATTGCATGGCATCGAAGCTAATAAAGTTTTGCATTATTAATCACCACATACTTCCTTTTCTAAAAAAATCACCACATACTTAGATGAAAAACCACAATCGAGATCGGCAAAGAAGGAAATCACCTTTGGCAGCTCAGTGGGGGGGACACATCCTCGAAGGGGGAAAACTGCTCCTGCAGTGCCACGGGGGTTGTAACCTCAAACGGGGCGTTGACCATCTCAGTAGTGGCCGTGAGCGTATCTGGGGTCAGCTCGGTGGTTGCCTCCATCTTCTTGGAGCTCTCTGTCTCGTGGGGATCAGCCTCCCGCGTCTGCTCCAATATCGGCAAATCTTTGCCTGGTTCTCCTTGGTCCATCATGAAACTGACGAATACTAGGAGACCACTGAAAGGAAAACGCAATCGCAATGACAATGAAACAAAAATGAGAGTGAGGATCGGTTACTGCTTTGCAAAAGTTCTTTTTTTTTTCTCTGAACAAAAATATACCAACATCACGGATCCGCTTACCTTCCCTTCATTCGGAGAGAAGAATAGTGGCAGATGCGAGTGTTGCCTTTCTTGAAGACGGTGAGGGATAAGGATAGTCCGAGGGAGAAGGGGATTCAGCGAAGAGTGAAATGATGGTTGCTTCGTCCGTCAAACTTAGACTGCGGGGAGGTGGGGTTTTGTGATATGACGGCTCGTTACTGCCGCGCTATGACCGGGGTGACTCTCCACCAAGATACTGCCTTCTAATTTGGCGGATGGCATTTGGGCCCGCGCGCTGCATGGCCCGCATGTCGGTGAACAAAAGTATAACGACATTCAGTAGAGGGAGAAGTTTCAATGACCTAGGAGGAGCCAGAAGCGGTAGAGTGTCTCCACTGTACTAGTAGTAATTGTTTCTCTGGGCCCAAGACAAAACAGCCCATGCACACTAGTAAATAGTAAAATCAATTCAAAAGCCCATCCACACTGGGTGCTCTTCTTCCTCCTCGCTCCCACCCACCTCACGTCAGCTCGCTCCACTCATACCCCCAAATTCCTCACCTCACTCCTACAGAAAACCCCAGCTCCCCTTCTTCCTCACTCCTACAGAAAACCCCCAGCTCCCCTTCTTCTTCGCTCGCACTACAACTAGGCTCGTCATTCGTTACTCTGCTCAAATCCGTGAGCGCGACGCGACGCCCTCGAGGAAAATGGAGTCGGCTGACCCCGGTGCCAAGAAGATGAGGCTCCCGCCAGCGGTGACACCTGTTGTAGATCCCGCACCCGGCAGCGCGGGGAGAAGCGGCGACCCCGCCCCCACCGGATCCCAGGAACCCGTAGAATCTCGGGTGAACCGCATCAGCGATCTCCCGGACGCCGTCCTTGGGGAGATCATCTCGCTTCTCCCCACCAAGGATTGCTGCCGCACCCAAGTCCTCTCAATTCGGTGGCGCCCTCTATGGCGCGCCGTGCCCCTTAATCTCGACTGTCGTCAGCTATCTCTCTTCAATGATTTTGAAATCCCAGATCCATCATCTCCTCCCACCAGGGCTCCGTTCAAAGCCTCTGCATCCCGTCATGCTACCTGAGCAAGCATACCATGCCCTGCATGGTGGACGCCTGGCTGAAATCCCCTGAATTCACAGAACTACAGCTGCTTCAGTTCTACTATTCCCCTGGAGATCACATACACATACCGAACGCCATGAACTTGTGCCCTCAGCACCGGTGTCCATCTCGCGGTTTTAGTCCTCTCTCCACACCGCCACCTTTGCGCTGTGCTACCTACCAGACAATCTGGTACTAAACCTTCGACTCCCATTTCTCAAGAAACTTTCACTTGTGCGGGTTCGTGTATCGGAGGACTCATTGCACAACATCATCCACTCCAGTTGCCCTGCGCTGGAGTGCTTGGTGCTTGTTTTCACAGTTAGAATCGGTTGTCTCCAAATAAAGTCGCCTAACCTTGTAAGAATTGGAATTTCTTTTGACAGAAGGCAGCTCATCATCCAAGATGCCCCTTCACTTCAAAGGTTGATCCTTGATTCTAGTTATTCACCATTGCAAATAACCGTCCTCTCTGCGCCTAAACTGGAGACCTTGGGTGTTATACATGATTTCTGTGCTCATCTCAATATGGTGTTTGGCTCCACAGTTCTTCAGGTACTTTATATTATCATCTACACTTGTAACCATAAGCTGCATTTTAAATTTCTGTGCATAATTTATATATCATCTTGGAGTACACATTTTGTACTAATATTATGTTCTATGCTCAATGAAGAGTTTCTCCATGGATGGCCTATCAATGGTGCTGGATTCTGTCAAGATCTTATATATCCAAATGAATAGTTTTGATCTGAACAAGATTATTGGCTTCCTGCAATGCTTTCCATGTCTGGAGAAGTTGTATATAAAGGTGATAATTTCACGCACATTGGAAGCCCGCATATAGTGTACTAGAATTAACCGTTCAGCTATTGCTCTTTCGACACTCTTCTATTAGACCTTAACTGTTTTCAATCTTCATGTCTATTTAGGCAACATGACGGGGTAATAAAGTAATAACCAATCGGTGGATTCGTAAGCATCGGGATTTTCTCACTTCTCATGAGATTTGATTGAAGACAATAACGCTAGAAAGATATGTAGCCAACCGTGCAAACACAGGATTTGTCACATTCTTCCTGCTGAATGCGAGGTTACTATTGTCCATCAGGCTTAAGTTTATCAGCAGCATGGTTTTGACGGATGGGTATGTCGAAGAGCAAAAAAAGGAGTTTCGGGTGGGCAAAAGAGCTTCTGAACGTGCCGGGCTTCTATTTACAACATATTGTGGTCATAATCCAGTAAATTTTACGACCCAGGATGTTCATTCTATGGACCTGACCGATCCATTTGACTGTGACTGCCGAAAACAGTGCTGGAGTTAGATGTTGTTGCCATTTTCAATCTGGTTTTTTTTGTAAACCTGATGAATAATTAACCCTCGTGCTTTTGTACAGTTTGTAAGCTGGAGTTAGATGTTCCTGCCCTTTTCAACTCGGTTGTGACTGTCATATTTTCTTTGATACAAGGCAAATGGCTTGCCATTCGTTTAATTTAGAGTGAAATATTGTAACAAATCCCAACCAAGGGAAATAACATCACTCTCGCCGGCTGCTTGAGCTCACTGTGCATTACAGAAGCCAAGTGATTAGCCCCCACCGACACCCACAAACTTATTTCGAACTAGCACATCAAATGGGCTATAAATTTTCATAGGAAAGGCTGCATGACTGTGACAGATTTGGATTCTGACATTTGGGACCCGCGAGGAAATAGCCTATCCAAGGTGGTGTCGACTTACTAGCCAGTCAACAAATGATTCTACCTACCAGCCGTTGGATTGACATCCAACATCTGTCGTGTATCTTCTATCTCTTGTCTTCTTCTTCCTCCAGCCGCCCAAACCAAACCACCCCGTCAGCTCCGCCTGCTCCCGCCTACCATGGCTGGCTGCGCCTCCGCCGCCCTACCGTACGTACCCTCCAACGTTGGCCAGTCCCTCCCTCTATTCCCCCACACATCCTGTTATTCTCTGGCGACGTCAGCCCCAACACGCACGCGCGCCCGAACCAGTCAACCCTCGTACTCCCCTCCGCCTGTGACTGGACCGGCGCATCTTCAACGGCTCCTGTTCGTTCCGTCCGAGGCCTCGCCGTCGTCCTCCGCCTTGCGGCCTTGGTTCCCTCGCCGTGCGCGGTGCACCGCCCTCTTGCGTTGTCAACGTCGTCAACAACCGAGAGGAACAAGGAGATGACTGTACGTGGAGAGGATGACAGTAGGGACCCACCAGCGTCATGGCAGTACGCAAGCAAGTGCCTCTATAGTACAAGCCCAAAAATATGGTTCCTCCTAATGGTTGGACATCTGGGGCTCACGCCATTGTCAACGTAGTCAATAAACGAGAGAATTACACTACGAGCAGCTGACACCAGGGACCCAGCAAGTCGCGCAGTTTTTTTTGGAGGAACAAGCAGTTGTTATTTATACTAGTTTTAGCGACGGATCAGGGTAACAACGGGGCTGTGCGGGGGCTGTGGCCCGTCTAGCCAGGGTTTTATTTATGTTTACCACATCATGAGCCCAGTTGTGTTTTTTTCTTGCTGAAAATGGCTAGCCCAGTTCTAGTTTTTTTAAAGAAATACCCAAACAAGGCCTACTTGCTTTATGGCCCTGCTGGGCTGCAAATCTTTCAAGACGAGGAGAGTTTCATTCGGTTTGCCCAGAAATGGGCTGTACATTTTTAAAACACATCAAACCGGGAATTAGTTTCAATTTTTTTTTATTACAAGATCTTAAATTCCATTGATTTTTATGCGTGGACAATTATTTGGATTTTATATTTATATAAATTATTTTTCAAAATAGTTTGAATGTGAATCGATATTTCTGGATTAAAAATAGTTGACCGCACCAAAATATGCAAAATTTCGTATACTTTTTAACCGTGGCCACAATATGGGGTGTAATGCTAACAAAAAGAAGATGGGCTCCAAAAAAATTCTTAAGCATTAGCGAATGGGCTGTACATTATTAGAAATAATGGAAGATGGGCTGTATGCTGTTTTCCACAGATTTGAGGCTGACTTGTGCGCCTACTACAGGTTGACGCGTATGCTTTCATAAAAAAAAAGGTTGACGCACACGCAACGCCCTGTCAACTTAGTCAACACACGAGAGCAGTGACTGTTGGATGTCCATCCAACGGCTGTCGTGCTTCTTCAATCTCTGCTCTTCATGCTCCAGCCGCTCAAACAAGCGCTGGCGGGACTGCCTGCTCCCTCTCCCGCGGCCGGCTATGCTGCCGCGCAGGCCTCACGGCCCCACCGTACTCCCATCGCTGGCCTAGCCATCCCTCTACTCACCCACACATGTTGTTATTCTCCGGCGACGGCAGACGAACCAGTAAACCCTCGTACTCCTTCGCATGGGAAACAACTGCCGAGTATTCCCTGGCTCCGTGTCATTCCCTTCCTAGGCCTCGCCGTCGTCCACCACCCTGGTGCTCTCGGCGCGGCCTGGTCAACGTGGTCAATGAACGACATCCATCGGAAGTGGACTGTACGTGGAGAGGCTGACAGCTGGGTCCACGGCCGCACGCAAGGAAATGCCTCCTTATTACGTGCAAAATAAAGATTCCTCCACCTGACAGCTAGGACCCACAGGAAGGGCCTCTATATTTCGCGAAAAAAACGTTCCCCCCGCTGCAGGTCGGACCCACCAGCTATATCTTCGCACACAAGGAAGTGCCTCCTTATTACGCCCAAAAAAATGAATACCCCCTGGTAGCTGGGACCCACCATATTGTTGGGCTGACTTATGGGCCTACTAAGTTGATAGGGACGGAGGGCTTTGTCAACTTAGTTAATACTCCAGTGACCGTATGATGTCCATCTAATGACCATAGTGCTTCTTCAACGTCTAGTCTTCTCGCTCCAGCCGCCCAAAGCAGCGCCGGTCGTGCCGCCTGCTCCTGCCTCCCGTGGCCGGCTGTGCTACCGCGGAGGCCTCATCGCACCCATACTACTCCCACCACTGGCCAGGCCATCCCTCCACTCATGCACACCCCCTGTTATTCTGCGGCGACGGCAGCCTCACACCGCAGCCGAACCCGTGAACGCTTGTACTCCTCTCCGCGTGGGCATCCACTGCCGCGTCTTGCCCGGCTGCGCGTCGTCCCCTTCCTAGGCCTCGCCATCGTCCACCGCCGTGGTGCTGTCGGCACGGCGTGGTCAATGTGGTCAACGACCGACTTCCATCGGAAGAGTACTATACGTGGAGAGGCTGACAACTGGGTCCACGGCAGCCGCAAGGAAGTGCCTCCTTATTACGCGGAAAATAATTATTCCTCCACCTGACAGCGGGGACCCACCGGACGGGCCACCAGTATTTTGCGAAAAAAATCATTTCCCCCTGACTGCTGGGACCCACTGGACGGGCCACCGTATTTCGCAAAAAAAACGTTCCCCCCGCTGTCAGCTCGGACCCACCGGAAGTGCCTCCTTATTACGCACAAAAAAGGAATACTCCCCCGGCTAGCTGGGACCCACCTTGGTGCGAGGCTGACTTGTGGGCCTACTAAGTTGACGGGGACGAAGGGCTTTGTCAACTTAGTCAATATGAACGATTCTAGCTTCAGTGACCGTACAATGTCCATCCAATGGCCGTAGTGCTTCTTCAACCTCTGGTCTTCTTGCTCCAGCCGCCCAAAGCAGCGCCGGTCGTGCCGCATGCTCCTGCCTCCCGTGGTCGGCTGTGCTACCGCAGAGGCCTCACCGCCCCCTACTATTCCCACCGCTGGAAAGGCCCTCCGGCGACGGTAGCCTCACACCGCAGCCGAACCAGTGAACCCTCGTACTCCTCTCCGCGCAGGCTTCCACTGTCGCGTCTTCCCTGGCTCCTCGTAGTCCCCTTCCTAGGCCTCGCCATCGTCCACCGCCATCATGCTCTCCGCGCGGCGTGGTCAACATGGTCAAGGAACGACTTACATCGAAAGAGTACTGTACGTGGAGAGGCTGACAGCTGGGTCCACGGCCACAGCCCAGTTTTTTTGTGATTTGCCAAGTAAGTCGCTTTGTCAGGCCTGTTGGGCTGCAAATCTTTTAAGACGAGGAGAGCTTTCATTCGGTTGGCCGATAAAATGGCCCATCAGTAATGAGAAATGGGCTGACATATTTAAAACACATCAAACCAGCAATTAGTTTCAAATATCTTTTTTTTCATTTCAAGATTTTAAATTACATTAATTTTTATGCGCGGAGAATTTGTTGGATTTTATATTGATATACATTTATTTTTAAAATCTGTTTGAATGTGAGTCGAAATTTCGGGATTAAAAACAATTCGGACCGCACCGAAATATGCAAAATTTCGTATAATTTTTTAACCATGGCCACAATATGGGCTGTAATGCTAACAAAAAGAATATGGGCTCCAAAAAAACCTTAAGAATTAGCAAATGGGCTGTAAATTATTAGAAATAATGGCAGATGGGTTGTATGCTGTTTTCCACAAATTTGAGGCTTTTAAAAAAAAGGTTGACGCACAAGCACTGACTGTTGGATGTCCATCCAACGGCCGTTGTGCTTCTTCAATCTCTGCTCTTCCTGCTCCAGCCGCTGAAACAAGCGCCGGCGGGACTGCCTGCTCCCTCCTCCCCGCGGCCGGCTGTGCTGCCGCGCAGGTCTCACCGCCCCACCGTACTCCCATCGCTGGCCTAGCCATCCCTCTACTCACCCACACCTGCTGTTATTCTACGGCGACGGCAGCCGAACCAGTAAACCCTCGTACAGTCATACTCCCCTCCGCATGGGAAACAACCACCGAGTCTTCCCTGCCTCCGTGTCGTCCCCTACCTAGGCCTCGCCGTCGTCCACCGCCGTGGTGCTCTCGGCGCGGCGTGGTCAATGTGGTCAACGACCGACTTCCATCGGTAGAGTACTGTGCGTGGAGACGCTGACAGCTAGGTCCACGGCAGCAGCAAGGAAGTGCCTCCTTATTACGCGCAAAATAATTATTCCTCCACCTGACAGCGGGGACCCACCGGACGGGCCACCGTATTTCATGAAAAAAACATTTCCCCCCTGACTGCTGGGACCCACTAGCTACACCTTCGCACACAAGGAAGTGCGTCCAGGAAAAAAAACAAAACGATTCGCCCCCCTGACTGCTGGGCCCCACCAACTACATCTTCGCACGCAAGGAAGTGCCTGACAGTCGGGACCCACCTGGTCGAAGCGTACGTAGCGTTGTCATTCTGGTCGCGAATGTGTACGTACATATATACTGGTGGATGTAGAGGCGCACACGTGTCGTAGTAGAGGTGCGCACGTAGCATGTACACGTACGTACAACGGCCAGGGTGCAAGAAAGAAAATACGGCCACGTATGTGTACATACGGGCGGGGTCTCGAACGCCTATTCGCGCATACGTACGGCGAGGGCTCGTTGACATGGCTGGGTCGGAACGGAGAAACAACGTCGTCGTCGTGTTCATGGGGAGGCAACGGAATGCGACGTGTTCATCGGGATGCAACGGAACGCGTGGGAGCCAACCGGCTGGGTCGGAACGGAATGCGTGGTCGTGTTCATCGGGAGGGCTTGGACGGAACAGGCGATGGAAACGAGGCCTGGCGTACCGCAGAACGGAGGAAACGGCCTTGTGTTCGACCGGCCATGTTCAAAACGGGATCCTGTTCATCGGGAGGGGTCTGGCGTACCGCAAAACGGACGAAACGGACCTCCTACAGTCGAAACGGGGGTCCTGTTGATCGGGAGCGGTGTGGCGTACCGCAAAACGGACGAAACGGACCTCCTACGGTCGAAATGGGGGTCATGTTGATCGGGAGGGGTGTGGCGTACCGCAAAACGGACCAAACGGACCTCCTACGGTCGAAACGGGGGTCCTGTTCATTGGGAGGGGTGTGGCGTACCGCAAAACGGGACTCCACGGGATACTGTTCATCTCCACCGTCAGCCTCCTCCAGCCTCCACGGGCTACCGTCGACCTCCTCCAGCCTCCACGGGCTCCTGTTCATCCAGCCTCCACCGCGC
>NC_057814.1:523248620-523255683 GCF_018294505.1 Triticum aestivum | reverse complement strand
GTTCATCCAATCGATCGGCTTCAGTTAGCAGCAGTAGCGAAGGAATCGCTCGCTCGGGTTCAGTTAACAGCCATCGATCGATCGCTCGGGTTCAGTAACGCGTAGCCTGCAGTGCAATCGCTCGGGTTCAGTTAGAGCTCAACGCCTCGCTAGGGTTCAGTTACAGCCAACGCCTCGCACACACGCGCGTACGTGTACGAGAGAAACGTGCCTCGCTTGGCTCCCGACCTCCCACCGTAACCGGGAACTCCCCGAAATTTTCCTCCCCCTCGCTTCTACCACGGTTTTTTCCATCATGGACGGCCCAAAGAATGTCATGCAGCTGCGTCTCCGGCCCACCCAGGACGAAAATCCCATTTTCTGTCATGATTTTTTGTCATAGAAGTAGGGGCCCACCACATCTATGATGATACCGGGTTTTGTCACAATTATCATCATAGGAGTGTCATATGTATGACAGGAAAAAAATTCGTTCGGCCCAAAATGTCATGGATGTGTCTTTTTTTTGTAGTGGATGACGAAAACGATTCTTGAGCTCTTCGTGATGCGGAAATGGACGAAGGTAGAAATCAAAAAAGGCATCAATTGTCAATGGTTGACAAGACCACTAGTCTCAAGTCAAAGGGCAAGGGAAAGAAATGGAACTTCAAGAAGAATGACAAGCAAGTTGCCACTCCCATGAAGAAGCCCAAAGCTAGACCCAAGTCTGAAACTGAGTGCTTCTACTACAAAGGAAATGATCATTGGAAGCGGAACTGCCCCAAATACCTGGCGGATAAGAAGGATGGCAAAGTGAACAAAAGTATATATGATATACATGTTATAGATGTGTACTTCACTAGTGTTCATAGTAGCCCTCGGTATTTGATACTAGTTAAGTTGCTACGATTAGTAACTTGAAACAGGAGTTACAAAATGAACAAAGACTAGTTGAGGGCGAGGTGACGATGTGTGTTGGAAATGATTCCAAAGGTTGATAAGATCTGAAGGAAATATGCCCTAGAGGCAATAATAAAGTTGTTATATATATTTCCTTATATCATGATAAATGTTTATTATTCATGCTAGAATTGTATTAATTGGAAACTTGATACATGTGTGAATACATAGACAAAAAATAGTGTCCCTAGTATGCCTCTACTTGACTAGCTCGTTAATTAAATATGGTTAAGTTTCCTAGCCATAGACATGTGTTGTCATTTAAACGGGATCACATCATTAGAGAATGATGTGATGGACAATACCCATCCGTTAGCTTAGCACTATGATCGTTTAGTTTATTGCTATTGCTTTCTTCATGACTTATACATGTTTCTATGACTATGAGATTATGCAACTCCCGAATACCGAAGGAACACCTTGTGTGCTATCAAACATCACAACGTAACTGGGTGATTATAAAGATGCTCTGCAGGTGTCTCTGAAGGTGTTTGTTGGATTGGCATAGATCAAGATTAGGATTTGTCACTCCGTATATCGGAGAGGTATCTTTGGGCCCTCTCGGTAATGCACATCACTATAGGCCTTGCAAGCAATGTGACTAATGAGTTAGTTGTGGGATGATGCATTACGGAACGAGTAAAGAGACTTGTCAGTAACGAGATTGAAGTAGCTAGGTATGGTGATACCGACGATCGATTCTCGGGTAAGTAACATACTGATGACAAAGGGAACAACGTATGTTGTTATGCGGTTTGACCGATAAAGATCTTCGTAGAATATGTAGGAGCCAATATGATCATCCAAGTTCCACTATTGGTTATTGACCGGAGATGTGTCTCGGTCATGTCTACATAGTTCTTGAACCCGTAGGGTCCGCACGCTTAACGTTCGATGACGATTTGTATTATGAGGTATGTTATTTGATGACCGAAGTTTGTTCGGAGTCCCGGATGAGATCATGGACATGACGAGGAGTCTCTAAATGGTCGAGAGGTAAAGATCGATATATTGGAAGGCTATATTCGGACATCAGAAAGGTTACGAGTGATTCGGGTATTTTTCGGTGTACCGGAGAGTTACGGGAATTCGCCACGGGAAGTAGTGGGCCTTAATGGGCCATACCAGAAAGGAGAGAAGGGCATCAAGGGGTGGCCACATGCCCCCCATGGCAAGTCTGAATTGTACTAGGGAGGGGGCGGTGCCCCCTCTCTTTCCTACTCCCTCTCATACTCCTTCCCTCTCTCCCCTCTTGGAAAAGGAAGGGGACTCCAACTAGGATTGGGAATCCTAGTTGGACTCCCCCAATAGGCACGCCCCTCCTAGGCCGGCCTCCTCTTACTCCATCCTTTATATACGTGGCCAAGGGGGCACCCCAAAGCACAACAGAAAATCTCTTAGCAGTGTGCGGTGCCCCCATCCACAGTTACACACCTCGGTCATATCGTCGTAGTGCTTAGGCGAAGCCCTGCGCCGGTAGCTTCATCATCACCATCGCCACGCCGTCGTGCTGACGGAACTCTCCCTTGGCCTCAACTGGATCAAGAGTACGAGGGACATCATCGAGCTGAACGTGTGCTGAACAGGGAGGTGTCATACGTTCGGTGCTAGGATCGGTCAGATCGTGAAGACGTACACTACATCTACCGCGTTGATATAACGCTTCCGCTTTCGGTCTATGAGGGTACGTGGATACACTCTCCCTGCTCATTGCTATGCATCACCTAGATAGATCTTGCATGATCGTAGGAATTTTTTTGAAATTATTGTGTTCCCCAACAGTGGCATCCGAGCCAGGTCTATGCGTAGATGTTATATGCACAAGTAGAACACAAAGAGTTGTGGGCGATAATAGTCATACTGCTTACCAACATGTCGTATTTTGATTCGGCGGCATTGTTGGATGAAGCGGCCCAAATCGACATTACATGACCGCGTTCATGAGACCGGTTCTACCGCCGTGCTTCGCACATAGGTCGCTAGTGGGTGTCTGTTTCTCCAACTTTAGTTGAATCGAGTGTGACTACGCCCGGTCCTTGTTGAAGGTTAAAACAGCACACTTGACAAAAAATCATTGTGGTTTTGATGCGTATGTAAGAACGGTTCTTGCTAGAAGCCCGTAGGAGCCACGTAAAACTTGCAACAACAAAGTAGAGGACGTGTAACTTGTTTTTGTAGGGCATGTTGTGATGTGATATGGTCAAGACGTGATGATATATAAATTGTTGTATGAGATAATCATGTTTTGTTAAAGTTATCGGCAACTACGTACTAGAAGCCTTATGGTTGTCTCTTTATTGCATAAGATGCAAGCGCCATATAATTGCTTTACTTTATCGCTATGCGATAGCAATAGTTGGCGAGATGACCATGTGACGACACGTTGATAGAGATCCAGATGATGGAGATTATGGTGTCATGATGGTGACGATGGAGATCATGACGGTACTTTGGAGATGGAGATGAAAGGCACAAGATGATGATGGCCATATCATGTCACATATTTTGATTGCATGCGATGTTTATCTTTTATGCATCTTATTTGCTCAGTACGACGGTAGCCTTATAAGATGATCCCTTACTAAAATTTCAAGGTATAAGTGTTCTCCCTAAGTATGCACTGTTGCGACAGTTCTTCGTGCTGACACACCACGTGATGATCGGGTGTGATAAACTCTACGTTCACATACAACGGGTGCAAGCCAGTTTTGCACACACAGAATACTCGGGTTAAACTTGACGAGCCTAGAATATGCAGATATGGCCTCGGAACACTGAGACCGAAAGGTCGAGCATGAATCATATAGTAGATATGATCACCATAGTGATGTTCACCATTGAAAACTACTCCATCTCACGTGATGATCGGACATGGTTTAGTTGATATGGATCACGTGATCATTTAAATGACTAGAGGGATGTCTTTCTAAGTGTGACACCCAAAATTTTATTTGGATTTTTCAAAAAATTTATTTGACTTGAGGGAGGTGATTTATATTTTTCTTCAAAAGAACCCTTCCTCTCAAGATATTTTTCTTATTGGCAAGAGTTTTTTTTTGGATTCACCCAAGACATGATTTTGGTCTTGGAGGTTCTTTCTTTTTATTTGGTCTGAATCCAAAATACTTCTCTCTTGGAAAAATGTCTTTTGACAATTCCTTTGAAAAGCCCTATAGCTTTTGGAATGATATTTTTCCACTTTCAACAAATCTCTCTTGCCATGATCTATGTGCAAATCCTCTTCCACAAACCTTTCCCCATCTTTGGATCATGATACACATCAAATCCAGCAAGTTGAACCTCTCCATATAATTATTTCCATTTATCTCTCATCAAAAACAATTCCTGCCTTCTTTTCTAGCTCTTGGAGATTTACAAAGGAGCTTCCCGTTCTGTTTTGATTCTTGCCCCCAAACCAATTTCCCTAGCTAGTCCTTTGAACCCTCAACCAAGGTCCATGAAGATCCACTGGTCTCCAGTTCAAATTTTTCAAACTAAACTTGCTTCAAGTTTGGACCAGATTTGCCAAATTTGATGAAATTCATTCAAATCCCTCTCCAAAAATTCTGAGAAAAATCAGGCAGCCTCTGGGTGCATTGAGAGGTCACCTCACCAAGTCCCAGCTCCAGGAAATTTTTTCTTCACACCAAATCATTTCATCGAACACCTTCGGAGCACTGTCAATGTCATGTTCAGTCAAATTCAGTTAACAGTGTCTGAACCACTGTCGTTTCTTCAGTGTCCGTTGCCAATCTCACCAGTGCCCCGGCGTCGCCGTGTTTCCTGTCCCCTCCCCCTTGTCCTCTGCACCGCACGAGCGCCTGGATGCTTGCGGGCGTCGGCGACGAGCAGGAGGAGGTGTGCCGCCCCGTGACCGACGCCAGCGGCGGCTTTGCGGCCGCCAGGAAGAAGCACAGCATAAACGGCGCTGACCAGCGCCGCCCAAGCCACCAGAGGCCGCCGCGTGGTCTTCCACTCCCCCGTGCGCGCTGCCACCCTCATCGTGAACCGCTAGGCACGGAGCGCGCTCTCTGCCGCCGCCGTGCCAGTACGGCGACCCCGACGAAGACCGACGCCATTACGCCATGCCCGACCGAGTTTAGCAGTGGAACGGGACCAGTAACTCTCACTGGTGCTGCCTGGCCACCTAAACCCTGTGCCAAGCCACTACCTCGCAGTAATCGCTCGCCGGAGATTCTCCGTTCACGGCCACCCCCTCGAGCCGCCTATAAATAGAGGCCCCGAGCTCCAGCTAGTACCCACACCACCTCTGCACTCCACCAAGACCCCGCCTAGACACTGGAAGAGCCCCGAGGGAGTCTCCTTCCTCCACTCCGGCCGCCGCGACCAGCCACGGGATCCAGCTCGATTCGCTCCCGTGCGTGCACCTCTGCCTCCCATCTCTTGCCAGTAGCTCTCTAGTGCATCCCTCCTTCTGACCCGCGCTTCAATTCGAAGTTTGCAGCACACCACCCGAGTTCCCCACCATCGCCCGAGCCGCCGTCCGCTGGAGAAAGTGTCACCGTCAACGTGGTGCTCTTCGACGCCCAAGTCCACCACCCACCGACGCGGAAGGACACGCTGATACATTGGTACACTCCAATCTCCCTGACTCGCCGCGGTTCGACGCCGGCGACCACCGCAGCCTTCGAGCGCCGGCGAGGTTTTTCAAACCTGACATGTGGACCCCCCAGGTCAGCCTCTCTTCTTTCACCCCCGAAGCATTTTCTGTTGGCGCCTTCGGGCAGAGTACGTTTTCTCTGTGGGCTGGCGCGTTTCTATTCGAACCGTTTTCTGTTTTCTCAGTTAAGCCCCTGGAACTTTTCTGTTTCATTACAGATGAGTCCCTGGACAGAAACCCGTATAACTTTTTAATAAATAGTGATTTTTGAGTGATTCTTTTTCTGACAGTCTTATAATTTTGTCTAGTTTTTTATGGGATTTATTTGAAAAAAATTTGTAACAACTTTTATGCACGCTTTGGTTTTCACGTTAGTATGCATTTTTCGCTATACCGTAGGTTCCGGGAGAGGTGACGGAGCCGCGAACTTCGCCGAGCTAGACTCCGACTTCTCCGAACCAGGCAAGCATGTTTGAACCTTTGATATGATAGGTGTTTTGCATGTTTGCGTGAAAGGTTGTGCATGGCATATGAGTATCGGCGAGTATCTCGTTGCACGTGAGGCAACTACCCGTGTGTTCCAAAGTTACTGTGATCTCTGATGAGAGATGGCCTAGTCATGTGGTGACATGAAGGGCAGTAAGGTGGTACTGTTGTAGCATGCCAGCCTTACGTCATCCGATTAATTCCGACGTTAACGTGGACGGAGTCACGTTATCGTTCTTCCCCCTTCCGTGCTACCACATGTTTTCTGCCAGAATACGGTTTAGTAAGTTGGTAACCTCTTTCCGTGTACACACCAAACTGAGGGGCCGGGATGATGGTTCCATGGCCCTGGATTAAAGCCAGTCATCCGGTCAGCAGGCATGGGTGTTTCCGGTTGGGACCGCGAGGGGGGCACCCCTTAGAGCGTGCGTATAGAAATTTGCTCCCATGCTACGCGAGGTTGTAGCCTCCCCGTCTCAAGGTTTTTGTTGAACGTTGCCGAGGGTGATCCCTGGCTTCGGATGTTGAATGGGTGTGTACTGGTTAGATGTGTTTCTTCCAAAACACCGTAAACGGAACTAGTCCCCGTGACTACTGAAATCCGTTGGCTGTGGTTAAAGTACAAACTCTGTAGAGTCAAATCCTTCCGAGTCATCGTATCCATGGTCAAGTAACGTGATCAGCATATCCATGTCTATGTCATAACCTCGTGGTATATTTTTCTTTCCGGTCAGCGAGCGTGAGTAGTAAATTTGGCTGAACGTTATTCCTGTGGATGGACTAACCCTGTTGTTTATCTCATGCCTGATTATTCTCTTGATATGATTTAAAAATTCATGAGCTACTAAGTTATGAATGTAAGCCCTTTATGTGATGTCGCTCAGACTCCGACTGTGGCATCTTTGTCTTTTACTTTCAATATAAGCCCTTTATGTGATGTCGCTCAGACGTCCGACTGTGGCATGTTTGTCTTTTACTTTCAATATAAGCCCTTTATGTGATGTCGCTCAGACATCC
>NC_057814.1:523248176-523248599 GCF_018294505.1 Triticum aestivum | reverse complement strand
GATTTAAAAATTCATGAACTACTAAGTTATGAATGTAAGCCCTTTATGTGATGTCGCTCAGACGTCCGACTGTGGCATGTTTGTCTTTTACTTTCAATATAAGCCCTTTATGAGATGTCGCTCAGACGTCTGACTGTGGCATGTTTGTCTTTTACTTTCAATATAAGCCCTTTATGTGATGTCGCTCAGACATCCGACTGTGGCATGTTTGTCTTTTACTTTCAATATAAGCCCTTTATGTGATGTCGCTCAGACGTCCGACTGTGGCACGCACTGCCTTTTATTTTCTATTATAAGCCCTTTATGTGGTGTCGCCTTGACGCCCGACTGCGGCATTGTTATTCTTGCATTTTCCTCTCGAGGAGTCATTCAGACCCTCGTTTGGCACCCAGTATATTATTTTGGGATTTCGGGAGGACTACC
>NC_057814.1:523238239-523248166 GCF_018294505.1 Triticum aestivum | reverse complement strand
TTTGTCTTTTACTTTCAATATAAGCCCTTTATGTGATGTCGCTCAGACATCCGACTGTGGCATGTTTGTCTTTTACTTTCAATATAAGCCCTTTATGTGATGTCGCTCAGACGTCCGACTGTGGCATGTTTGTCTTTTACTTTCAATATAAGCCCTTTATGTGATGTCGCTCAGACGTCCGACTGTGGCACGCACAGCCTTTTATTTTCTATTATAAGCCCTTTATGTGGTGTCGCCTTGACGCCCGACTGCGGCATTGTTATTCTTGCATTTTCATCTCGAGGAGTCATTCAGACCCTCGTTTGGCACCCAGTATATTATTTTGGGATTTCAGGAGGACTACCGCCCGACTTCTATTTTATTTTCCGTGCATTATTATCTCTATGTCTGAGTGCACTTGTTAATCTGTTCATATGCATCATGTTTACATTTGTTATATCTTATGTCCGAACTGTCTTGCGAGTACTTTCATAGTACTCACCTGGCTTGTTGATTTGGCCAGATGTTGACGAAGGCGATCTCATGGATGAAGAGTTTGATAGTGAGTCCGACGCCTAGAGGAATCCCAGTCAGTCACATGCGATCCTGGATATTGGTCACTTGTATTATATACGCTTCCGCCACCTGCAATAAATCTCCTCGAGCTTCACTCCGATGCTCGAAGAGCTGTAGTTTTCAGGAGTCATACCACCCGCTTCGCTGTGATTTATCCACCACCGTTGTTATCGTGAGTTAGTAGTTATGCCACCCTATCCGCCGTTATGTTTTATCGGCGTGCATGTAATAAATTGTTGAGCAGTCTCCGCTCAACTTTGTATTATATTCAGTACTCCTGGTATTTTTCTTCTGTGACCAAGATATTGTCTACCAGTGAGAAGGAATTCTTCTTTACTGGTCCATAAAAGGGATTGGTCTCTCAATAAATATTTTATTGAAAAACCGGTCGTGACAAGCTTGGTATCAGAGCCAGGCTGACTGTAGGAAGCCACTAGGTGCGATCGCTAATCGGTTATTAGCGTCTTTTGTGCTTTTTCGGCATTTTGCAAATGTAGCTATTTTCTGTTGGTCATCATAAATTTATGACTTGACTACTCAGAATTTTTGCCTACTTTTGTAGATGGCTGGCAGCAACTGCGAGACTCGAGTGTTCACTAACGTGCCCGAGGGGTTTGTCAAACTCCTCGTCTCCATCACCAAGCTCGCGATCGGGCCAGTGACTCGTCCGGAGTTCACGCTTTATCAGCACAAGCTCAGCGACGACGTGTCTATGCACCAAGCCGTGGTGCAATTCAAGGGAGGACGTTCTGCGTCTCACCACTTCCGTTTTGTGGGAAGGGCCATGCCTACGGAGAGGCATGCCATGCAGATGGCTGCCCGCGAGGCGATAGCTCGCCTTCGGGGCATTCTTCCTATGATGAAAACTCGTCGCTACCGCTACCTCCCATGCCATGTGCCATACACTTGTCACTATGCATTCGCCTGCCATCGGGAAGAGCGAGATGAAGCCATCGAGATGGTTGTGGAGTATCTCAAGGCTCAGGAGGAGTCTTTCGACAACCTCGTGGACGATCTTGTGGCTGCCCGGATGGACTTAGTTCGGGGCGGTCCTGCCTGCAGGAAGGAGCTTCTTCACATGGCACCACCACTGACATTCGTCTCGTCTTCAACATCTTATGCACCGGCCATTTTGGCCACTGCTCGCCGTCTGCCTACCACTGAGGAGTTCGACCGAGTCATCGCTCCTACTCCAGTCAGAGCTGCACCGCCTGCCACACCCGCACTACCGCCTGTCGCACCCGCGCCATCACCGCAGCGCAGTGCTACGCGCCAGGAGCCTGCTAGAGAGGAGGTGGAGGTTGAATCTCCTGCACCGCTGAGTCTTGCCCTCGGCAAGGGAAAGGACATCGTCACCATCTCCGACTGAGAGCGCCGAGTAGCCGCGTGTTATGTCTGCTTGTATGATGTGTTTTATCTGTACGCTAGTTTGTATTAGTGTGTTCGCTGCTTTCCGGAGGAATGTGCTAGTCTAAATAACATGTTAGGAAGGTGCACGCGCATCCTGAGTGCTGTATCGTGTGTTTGCTTTTCGCATGTAAGATTTGTGTTAAGCGTTTCTTCTCCATGCGAAATTGTTTATGTTTTTTTTTTAAATCTTGAGGTCTTTTAAATTTTTGCCTTTGCAAGATTTCCCTTGTGCCACACAGTTCTTCTCATGAGTTTTGCAAAATAATACCCCCAGACTAGAAAAATGTCTCGCCCGTGGACTCGCTCCATGCCCAATCAGCCAGAAAAAGTTTATGGGGCACAGACTAGCAACAACTTCACTCAGGGACAGTCCAGTCAACAGGACAGCGAAGCAGCCTTGTCTCAAGTATGCCGTCTCTTCGAACAAAGCCAGCAACAGCACCAAGAGTTGATGACCCACGTCATAAATATGGGAAACCACCGTGAGCCGTACCAGCCACACTCCAAGTTATCTGAATTACAGAAGACTCGCCCTTCAACGTTTGCTCACACCGATAGGCCACTGGAAGCCGATGATTGGCTTCGTGACATCGAAAGGAAGCTGATCATTGCTCAGTGTTCAGATAATGAGAAGGTGCTTTATGCACCACACTACCTTACTGGAGCAGCTGCAGCATGGTGGAAAAACTTCCTACACATGCATCCCAGTGAACACAACATCACCTGGGAAGAGTTCAAGGAAGGCTTTCGTGGGGCACACATCCCCAGGAGCATCATAAAAATCAAGAAGAGAGAATTTGACGACCTCAAGCAAAGAGGCATGTCAGTGACAGAATACAACGGTCAGTTTACCAAGCTATCTCGATATGCCTACGACGAGCACATGACAGAGAACAAGAAGATGGAAAAATTCCTGGACGGCCTGGCACCAGCACTAAGATGCCAACTGGTTGTACACACTTTCCCAGATTTTAAAACTCTGGTTGACAAGGCCATTACCTTGGAGAATGAGCGCCGTAGTCTGGAAGATATCCGTAAGCGAAAGAGGGACAAGACGACTCTTGCTCGCAACAACCGAAGCAAGACTGAGGTTCCAAGGACAGAAGCAAGGAAATCCACGACTACTGATCTAAGGCCAGTCAGACAGTTTCATGCCAGGGACAAGGAGTTCACGTACTGTCCAGGGATCACCTGCTATGCTTGTGGTGAAGAAGGGCACTATGCTAAACAGTGCCCAAAGCCAAGGAACTCGGCCCCCAAGCCAAACAATGGTGGGAATAATCCAGCCCCCAAGCGCAACAATTTCAATCCCAACAACAACCACAGGAAGGGTCACCTAAACCATGTGACCAGGGAAGAAGCGCAGAATGCCCCAGACATCATGCTCGGTACGTTCCCTGTCAACACAGTACCTGCCACGGTTTTGTTTGATTCTGGAGCTTCCCATTCGTTCGTTTCGAAGAATTTTTTTTTGCAACAAGGTTTTCCGATACTTCCCTTGGAAAAGTCTATGGTCATCAAGTCCCCCGGTAATAAGCAGATCGCTCAGAGTTACTGTAAAGGAGTGATCATTGAGTTCGAAGGACTACAGTTCCAAGCAAATCTCATCGTGTTGGAAAATAAAGGACTGGATGTCATCTTAGGGATGGACTGGTTGACCACCAATAAAGGATTTATTGACTGTTTCAATCGGACCGTGATTCTCACTCACCATCATGGCAAGACGATTAAGGTTACAGCTCAAGAAAGACCACGGTCACGGCAACCAAAGCTGAACAAAGTGGACATTTCAGAACTGAGAAAAGTTCCAGTGGTATGCGAGTTTCCTGACGTATTTCCGAAAGAACTACCAGGCATGCCACCAGACCGAGAGATAGAGTTCAGCATTGAACTAGCACCTGGCACCGCTCCCATCTATAAGAAGCCTTATAGAATGGCACCCTCAGAATTGGTAGAATTGAAGGAGCAGATAAAGGAATTACTGGACAAAGGTTTTATTCGAGCCAGCTCCTCACCTTGGGGTTCGCCAGTATTATTTGCCAAGAAAAATGATGGGACACTAAGATTGTGTATAGACTATCGAGCTCTCAATATGGTCACCATCAAAAACAAATATCCGATGCCACGGATAAATGATTTGTTTGATCAACTCGCGCAAGCCAAGGTGTTCTCAAAAATTGATTTGAGATCAGGATATCATCAATTGAAAGTACGGACAGAAGATATCCCTAAAACAGCATTCACCTCCAGATACGAATTATATGAGTTCACAGTGATGCCTTTTGGACTAACGAACGCCCCCGCCTATTTTGTCCACCTCATGAACAAAGTGTTTATGAAATTCATGGACAAATTTGTTGTGGTGTTCATTGACGATATTCTGATTTACTCAAGGACACCGGAAGAGCATGCTGAGCATCTCAGAATCGTTTTGGGAGAATTAAGGAAACATCGGTTGTATGCCAAATTTAGCAAGTGTGAGTTTTGGCTAAGGCAAGTTGGTTTCCTAGGCCACATATTAAACCAAGAAGGCATGGCCGTAGACCCAGAGAAAGTCAAAGCCATACTTGACTGGAAGCCACCCGCCAACGTGACAGATGTGCGGAGTTTCCAGGGAATGGCCGGATATTACAAAAGATTTATTGAAGGATTCTCCACTGTGGCAAAACCAATGACACAACTGCTCAAGAAAGACAAGAAATTTGTATGGACGGAAGCATGCGAGAGAAGCTTCCAAGAGCTTAAGAAGAAGCTAACAACCTCACCGGTCTTAACCGTGCCAGACATACACAAGAGTTTTGAACTATATTGTGACGCATCCCGGAAAGGCCTCGGATGTGTGCTGATGCAGGATGGCAAAGTTGTCGCGTATGCCTCCAGGCAACTGCGGAAACATGAGGAAAATTACCCAACACATGACTTGGAGCTAGCCGCAGTCATTCATGCACTCAAGGAGTGGAGACACTTTCTGTTGGGAAATCGTTGTGAAATATATACGGACCATAAGAGCCTTAAATATATTTTCACGCAACCAGAGCTAAACTTACGCCAACGACGCTAGTTGGAATTGGTCAAGGACTATGATGTCGGTATTCACTACCATCCAGGGAAAGCAAATGTAGTGGCAGATGCCCTTAATCGGAACCCCAGCCCAGACAACGACGATCCACAAAACTTGAGGCCTGAGTTTCAGCAGGAGTTCGCTAGACTCAACATGGTGTTAGTCTCTAAGGGCACCGTATCGAATCTGGAGATACATCCCACCCTCGTGGAACAAATCAAGAAGGCTCAGCAAGGGCACCCCAGCATCGAAGGAATAAAGAGGAAAATGAGCCTTGGCAAGGCTTTAGAGTTCGTCGCAGACAGTGAAGGAATATTATGGTACGGGGACAGACTTTGCGTCCCGAACATAAAGGAACTCAAGCAACAAATCCTAACCGAGAGCCACACCGCCCCATATTCAATCCACCCTGGAGGAACCAAAATGTACAAAGACATTCAGGAAAGATTTTGGTGGCACGGTATGAAAAGAGATATAGCCGCATTTATTGCTTGTTGCGATTCATGTCAGCGCATCAAGGCCGAACATCAAAAGCCAGCAGGGCAACTCCAGCCAAATAGGATACCGGAGTGGAAATGGGATGAAATAGGAATGGACTTCATCGTCGGACTACCTCGATCACAACGCGGAAATGACGCCATATGGGTCATTGCAGACCGACTAACCAAGGTTGCTCACTTCATTCCCGTGAAGACTACCTACTCCACACAAAGGCTAGCCAAGCTTTATCTCTCCCGTATAGTTTGTTTGCACGGAGTCCCAAAGACTATAATATCTGACCGAGGCACCCAATTTGTCTCCAAATTTTGGGATCACCTGCAACAAGCTCTGGGCACGCAACTAGCTTTCAGTACAGCGTACCACCCTCAGGCTGATGGACAAACGGAACGTGTGAACCAAATCCTAGAGGACATGCTGAGAGCCTGCGTGCTCACCTATGGATCCAGTTGGGAAGAGAGTTTGCCGTATGCCGAGTTTGCCTACAACAACAGTTACCAAGCCAGCTTACAAATGGCACCCTTTGAAGCATTGTACGGACGGAGGTGTCGTACCCCACTGAACTGGTCAGAAACAGGTGACAGCCCTATCTTCGGCCCAGACATGCTTAAAGAGGCCGAGGAGAAAGTTAAGCAGATCAGGGACAGACTCAAGACAGCGCAAAGCCGACAAAAGAGCTACTATGATCAGAAACATCGTGAGGTCAGCTTTGAACCCCGTGATTTCGTATACCTACGGGTGTCTCCTATGAGGGGCCTACAATGGTTCAAAATTAAGGGGAAGCTAGCCCCGAGATTTATTGGACCATTCTGCATAGTTGCACGAAGAGGCACAGTAGCCTACCAACTAGACCTACCCAAGGAGCTGTCAGACGTCCATGACGTATTCCACGTCTCACAATTGAGGAAATGTGTGAACAACCCGGAAAAGCATGTATCCCATGAGAGCATTGATGTGCAACCAGATCTCACCTACAGAGAACGGCCAGTAAAAATATTGGAAGAGTCTGAACGGAGGACCCGACAGAAAACAACTACATTTTTCAAAGTTCAGTGGAGCAACCACACCGAGGATGAAGCTACATGGGAAAGGGAAGATTTTCTTCAGGCAGAGTACCCATATCTATTTGAGGATCAGCAGAAATCTCGAGGACGAGATTTTTCCTAAGGGGGTAGGTGTTGTGACACCCAAAATTTTATTTGGATTTTTCAAAAAAATTATTTGACTTGAGGGAGGTGATTTAAATTTTTCTTCAAAAGAACCCTTCCTCTCAAGATATTTTTCTTATTGGCAAGAGTTTTTTTTGGATTCACCCAAGACATGATTTTGGTCTTGGAGGTTCTTTCTTTTTATTTGGACTCAAACCAAAATACTTCTCTCTTGGAAAAATGTCTTTTGACAATTCCTTTGAAAAGCCCTATAGCTTTTGGAATGATCTTTTTCCACTTTCAACAAATCTCTCTTGCCATGACCTATGTGCAAATCCTCTTCCACAAACCTTTCCCCATCTTTGGATCATGATACACATCAAATCCAGCAAGTTGAACCTCTCCATATAATTATTTCCATTTATCTCTCATCAAAAACAATTTCTGCCTTCTTTTCTAGCTCTTGGAGATTTACAAAGGAGCTACCCTTTCTGTTTTGATTCTTGCCCCCAAACCAATTTCCCTAGCTAGTCCTTTGAACCCTCAACCAAGGTCCATGAAGATCCACTGGTCTCCAGTTCAAAATTTTCAAACTATACTTGCTGCAAGTTTGGACTAGATTTGCCAAATTTGATGAAATTCATTCAAATCCCTCTCCAAAAATTCTGAGAAAAATCAGGCAGCCTCTGGGTGCATTGAGAGGTCACCTCACCAAGTCCCAGCTCCAGGAAAAAATTTCTTCACACCAAATCATTTCATCGAACACCTTCAGAGCACTGTCAATGTCATGTTCAGTCAAATTCAGTTAACAGTGTCTGAACCACTGTCGTTTCTTCAGTGTCCGTTGCCAATCTCACCAGTGCCCCGGCGTCGCCGTGTTTCCTGTCCCCTCCCCCTTGTCCTCTGCACCGCACGAGCGGCTGGATGCTTGCGGGCGTCGGCGATGAGCAGGAGGAGGTGCACCGCCCCGTGACCGACGCCAGCGGCGGCTTAGCGGCCGCCAGGAAGAAGCACAGCGTAAATGGCGCTGACCAGCGCCGCCCAAGCCACCGGAGGCCACCGCGTGGTCTTCCACTCCCCCGTGCGCGCTGCCACCCTCGTCGTGAACCGCTAGGCGCGGAGCGCGCTCTCTGCCGCCGCCGTGCTAGTACGACGACCACGACGAAGACCGACGCCATTACGCCATGCCCGACCGAGTTTAGCAGTGGAACGGGACCAGTAACTCTCACTGGTGCTGCCTGGCCACCTAAACCCTCTACCAAGCCACTGCCTCGCCGTAATCGCTCGCCGGAGATTCACCGTTCACGGCCACCCCCTCGAGCCGCCTATAAATAGAGGCCCCGAGCTCCAGCTAGTACCCACACCACCTCTGCACTCCACGAAGACCCCGCCTAGCCACTGGAAGAGCCCCGAGGGAGTCTCCTTCCTCCACTCCGGCGCCGCGACCCGCCACGGGATCCAGCTCGATTTGCTCCCGTGCGTGCAGCTCTGCCTCCCATCTCTTGCCAGTAGCTCTCTAGTGCATCCCTCCTTCTGACCCGCGCTTCAATTCGAAGTTTGCAGCACACCACCGGAGTTCCCCACCATCGCACAAGCCGCCGTCCGCCGGAGAAAGTGTCGCCGTCGACGTGGTGCTCTCCGACGCCCAAGTCCACCACCCACCAACGCGGAAGGACACGCTGATATTCTTGGTACACTCCGATCTCCCTGACTCGTCGTGGTTCGACGTCGGCGACCACCGCAGCCTTCGGGCGCCGGCGAAGTTTTTCAAACCTGACATGTGGACCCCCCACGTCAGCCTCTCTTCTTTCACCCCCGAAGCGTTTTCTGTTGGTGCCTTCGGGCAGAGTACGTTTTCTCTGGGGGCTGGCGCGTTTCTATTCGAACCGTTTTCTGTTTTCTCAGTTAAGCCCCTGGAACTTTTCTGTTTCATTACAGATGAGTCCCTGGACAAAAACCCTTATAACTTTTTAATAAATAGTGATTTTTGAGTGATTCTTTTTCTGACAGTCTTATAATTTTGTCTAGTTTTTTATGGGATTTATTTGAAAAAAAATTGGAACAACTTTTGTGCACGCTTTGGTTTTCACGGTAGTATGCATTTTTCGCTATACCGTAGGTTCTGGGAGAGGTGACGGAGCCGCGAACTTCGCCGAGCTAGACTCCGACTTCTCCGAACCAGGCAAGCATGTTTGAACCTTTGATATGATAGGTGTTTTGCATGTTTGCGTGAAAGGTTGTGCATGGCATATGAGGATCGGCTAGTATCTCGTTGCATGTGAGGCAACTACCCATGTGTTCCAAAGTTACTGTGATCTCTGATGAGAGATGGCCTAGTCATGTGGTGACATGAAGGGCAGTAAGGTGGTACTGTTGTAGCATGCTAGCCTTATGTCATCCGATTAATTCCGACGTTAACGTGGACGGAGTCACGTTATAGTTCTTCCCCCTTCCGTGCTACCACATGTTTTCTGCCAGAATACGGTTTAGTAAGTTGGTAACCTCTTTCCATGTACACACCAAACAGAGGGGCCGGGATGATGGTTCCATGGCCTTGGATTAAAGCCAGTCATCCGGTCAGGGGGCATGGGTGTTTCCGGTTGGGACCAAGAGGGGGCACCCCTTAGAGCGCGCGTATAGAAATTTGATCCAATGCTACGCGAGGTTGTAGCCTCCCCGTCTCAAGGTTTTTCTTGAACGTTGCCGAGGGTGATCCCTGGCTTCGGAATGTTGAATGGGTGTGTACTGGTTAGATGTGTTTCTTCCAAAACACCGTAAACGAAACTAGTCCCCGTGACTACTGAAATCCGTTGGCTGTGGTTAAAGTATAAACTCTGCATAGTCAAATCCTTCCGAGTCATCGTATCCATGGTCAAGTAACGTTATCAGCGTATCCATGTCTATGTCATAACCTCGTGGTATATTTTTCTTTCCGGTCAGCGAGCGTGAGTAGTAAACTTGGCTGAACGTTATTCCTGTGGATGGACTAACCCTGTTGTTTATCTCATGCCTGATTATTCTCTTGATATGATTTAAAAATTCATGAGCTACTAAGTTATGAATGTAAGCCCTTTATGTGATGTCGCTCAGACGTCCGACTGTGGCATGTTTGTCTTTTACTTTCAATATAAGCCCTTTATGTGATGTCGCTCAGACGTCCGACTGTGGCATGTTTGTCTTTTACTTTCAATATAAACCCTTTATGTGATGTCGCTCAGACGTCCGACTGTGGCACGCACTGCCTTTTATTTTCTA
>NC_057814.1:523229177-523238229 GCF_018294505.1 Triticum aestivum | reverse complement strand
CCCTTTATGTGATGTCGCTCAGACGTCCGACTGTGGCATGTTTGTCTTTTACTTTCAATATAAGCCCTTTATGTGATGTCGCTCAGACGTCCGACTGTGGCATGTTTGTCTTTTACTTTCAATATAAGCCCTTTATGTGATGTCGCTCAGACGTCCGACTGTGGCATGTTTGTCTTTTACTTTCAATATAAACCCTTTATGTGATGTCGCTCAGACGTCCGACTGTGGCACGCACTGCCTTTTATTTTCTATTATAATCCCTTTATGTGGTGTCGCCTTGACGCCCGACTGCGGCATTGTTATTCTTGCATTTTCCTCTCGAGGAGTCATTCAGACCCTCGTTTGGCGCCCAGTATATTATTTTGGGATTTCGGGAGGAGTACCGCCCGACTTCTCTTTTATTTTCCATGCAGTATTATCTCTATGTCTGAGTGCACTTGTTAATCTGTTCATATGCATCATGTTTACATTTGTTATATCTTATGTCCGATCTGTCTTGTGAGTACTTTCATAGTACTCACCTGGCTTGTTGATTTGGCCAGATGTTGACGAAGGCGATCTCATGGATGAAGGGTTTGATAGTGAGTCGACGCCTAGAGGAATCCCAGTCAGTCCCGTGCGATCCTGGATATTGGTCACTTGTATTATATACGCTTCCGCCACCCGCAATAAATCTCCTCGAGCTTCACTCCGACGCTCGAAGAGCTGTAGTTTTCAGGAGTCATACCACCCGCTTTGCTGTGATTTATCCACCACCGTTGTTATCGTGAGTTAGTAGTTATGCCACCCTATCCGCCGTTATGTTTTATCGGCGTGCATGTAATAAATTGTTGAGCAGTCTCTGCTCAACTTTGTATTGTATTCAGTACTCCTGGTATTTTTCTTCTGTGACCAAGATATTGTCTACCAGTGAGAAGGATTTCTTCTTTACTGGTCCGTAAAAGGGATTGGTCTCTCAATAAATATTTTATTGAAAAACCGGTCGTGACACTAAGTGGGAGTTCTTAAGTAATATGATTAAATTGAACTTTAATTTATCATGAACTTAGTCCTGATAGTATTTGCATATCTATGTTGTAGATCAATAGCTTGCGATGTAGCTCCCCGTTTAATTTTGATATGTTCCTAGAGAAAAATAAGTTGAAAGATGATAGTAGCAATGATGCGGACTTGGTCCATGATCCGAGGATTATCCTCATTGCTGCACAGAAGAATTATGTCCTTGATGCACCGCTAGGTGACGGACCTATTGCAGGAGCAGATACAGACGTTATGAACGTTTGACAAAGCTTGGTATGATGACTACTTGAAAGTTTAGTGCACCATGCTTTACCCCTTAGAACTGGGATTTCAAAAACGTTTTGAATACCACGGAGCATATGAGATGTTCCAAGAGCTGGAATTGTTATTTCAGACTCATGCCCGAGTCGAGAGGTATGAGACCTCTGACAAAGTACTTAGCCTACAAGATGGAGGAGAATAGCTCAACTAGTGAGCATGTGCTCAGAATGTCTGAGTACTACAATCGCTTGAATCAAGTGGGAGTTAATCTTCCAGATAAGATAGTGATTGACAGAGTTCTCTAGTCACTATCACCAAGTTACTGGAACTTCGTGATGAACTATAATATGCAAGGGATGACGAAAGCGATTCCTGAGCTCTTCGCGATGTTGAAATCAGCAAAGGTAGAAATCAAGAAAGAGCATCAAGTGTTGATGGTTAACAAAACCACTAGTTTCAAGAAAAGAGCAAAGGGAAAGAAAGGGAACTTCAAGAATAGTGGCAAGCAAGTTGCCACTCCCATGAAGAAGCCCAAAGTTAGCCGAAGCCTGAAACTGAGTGCTTCTACTGCAAAGGAAATGGTCACTGGAAGTGGAACGGCCCTAGATACTTGGCGGATAAGAAGGATGGCAAAGTGAATAAAAGTATATTTGATATACATGTTATTGTTGTGTACTTTACTAGTGTTTATAGCAACCCCTCGGTATTTGATACTGGTTCAGTTGCTAAGAGTAGTAACTCGAAACGGGAGTTGCAAAATAAACATAGACAAGTTAAGGGCGAGGTGATGATGTGTGTTGGAAGTGATTCCAAGGTTGATAAGATCACCCTCGCACACTCCCTTTACCTTCGGGATTAGTGTTGAACCTAAAATAAATGTTATTTTGTGTTTGCGTTGAGCATGAATATGATTGGATCATGTTTATTGCAATACGGTTATTCATTTAAGTCCAGGAATAATTATTGTTCTATTTACATGAATAAAACCTTCTATGGTCATACACTCAATATAAGTGGTTTATTGAATCTCGATCGTAGTGATACACATATTCATAATATTGAAGCCAAAAGATGCAAAGTTAATACTGATAGTGCAACTTATTTGTGGCACTTCCGTTTAGGTCATATTGGTGTAAAGCGCATGAAGAAACTCCATGCTGATGGGCTTTTGGAATCACTTGATTATGAATCACTTGATGCTTGCGAACCATGCCTCATGGGCAAGATGACTAAGACTCCGTTCTTCGGAACAATGGAACGAGCAAATGACTTATTGGAAATAATACATACTGATGTAAACGGTCCGATGAGTGTTGAGGCTCGCGGCGGGTTTCATATTGGTATATCTACTTGATGAAACATAAGTCTAAAACATTTGAAAAATTCAAGGAATTTCAGAGTGCAGTGGAAAATCATCGTAACAAGAAAAATAAAGATTCTACGATCTGATCACGGAGACGACTATTTGAGTTACGAGTTTGGTCTTCATTTGAAACAATGTGGAATAGTTTTGCAACTCATGCCACGTGGAACACCACAGCATAATGGTGTGTCCAAACATCATAACCGTACTTTATTAGATATGGTGCGATCTATGATGTTTCTTACCGATTTACCACTATCGTTTTGGGGTTATGCATTAGAGACAGCTGCATTCACGTTAAATAGGGCACCATCTAAATCCGTTGAGACGACACCATATGAACTGTGGTTTGGCAAGAAACCTAAACCGTCGTTTCTTAAAGTTTGGGGTTGCGATGCTTATGTGAAAAAATTTCAGTCTGATAAGCTCAAACCCAAATCGGAGAAGTGCGTCTTCATAGGATACCCAAAAGAAACTGTTGGGTACACCTTCTATCACAGATCTGAAGGCAAGACCTTTACTGCTAAGAATGGATCCTTTCTAGAAAAGGAGTTTCTCTCGAAACAAGTGAGTGGGAGGAAAGTAGAACTTGATGAGGTAATTGTACCTTCTCCCGAATTGAAAGTAGTTCATCACAGAAATAAGTTCCAGTGATGCCTACACCAATTAGTGAGGAAGTTAATGATAATGATCATGAAACTTCAGATCAAGTTACTACCGAACCTCGTTGGTCAACCAGAGTAAGGTTCGCACCAGAGTGGTACGGCAATCATGTTCTGGAGGTCATGTTACTTGACCATGACGAACCTACGAACTATGAGGAAGCGATGATGCGCCCAGATTCCGCGAAATGGCTTAAGGCCATAAAAAAATCTGAGATAGGATCCATGTATGAGAACAAAGTATGGACTTTGGTTGACTTGCCTAATGATCGGCAAGTGATAGAGAATAAAATGGATCTTCAAGAGGAAGACGGACGCTGATAGTAGTGTTACTATCTACGAAGCTCGAATTGTCGCAAAAATGTTTTTGACAAGTTCAAGGTGTTGACTACAATGAGATTTTCTCACTTGTATCGATGCTTAAAAGTCTGTCAGAATCATGTTAGCAATTGCCGCATTTTATGAAATTTGGCAAATGGATGTCAAACCTGCATTCCTTAATGGAATTCTAAAATAAGAATTGTATACACTACAAAAAATACACTTCCGTGATGATACGTTTTTGCCACAGTAGGTCGCGTTTTTTGTCATGCATGTACATCCATGACAAATTTATGACAGAATCAAGATAGTCATACCTGTGCTGTCGTAGAAGTGTTCCATGACATTACCAAAATTATCATCACGGAAGTGTCCACTTCCATGACCATAAATCGCGCGTCACAGAAGTGCTTTCGTCAAGGGTGACCGACACGTGGCATCCACCGTAACGGAACACCGTAAAGCTATCGGGTCGGGTTTTGGATCCGATAACCCGTTAATAGCCCCGACCAATGGGGATTTTCCACATGTAAAATCATCATTGGCTGGAGGAGACACGTGTCAGGTCCGCGTTGGCACAGGTGTCACTCATCCATGGGCGAGACGCGCCTATGATATGTTGACACGTAGACCGGCCCATCAAGTTTAAATGGGCCGGCCCAACTGAAGGCCCACAAGATTTTGCGGACCATAATGGGCCGGCCCAGCTAAAGGCCCACAAGATTTTGCGGACCATAATGGGCTGGCCCAGCTAAAGGCCCACAAGATTTTGTGGGCCATAATGGGCTGGCCCAGGTAAAGGCCCACAAGATTTTTGTGTGCCATAATGGGCCGGCCCAGGTAAAGGCCCACAAGATTCTTGCGGATCATAATGGGTCGGCCCAGCTAAAGGCCCACGAGATTTCGCCGACATTAATGGGCCGGCCCAGCTGTAGGCCCACAAGTAGGCTGCCATGTAGGCTGGCCCATTAACTGGCTGCCATGTTTTGGGCCAAATGCCGGCCCATATTTGATCCAGTCCATTAATGGCCTGCCACGCTCCGGGCCTAATAGTGGCCCATATGAGATCCGGCTCATTAAAAGCCTACCACGTTCTAGGCCAAATTACGGCCCTGATCAGGTCCGGCCCTTTAAGAGGCTTTGGGCTCAATTATGGCCCATATCAGATTCGGTCCGTCAACTGGACACTATGCTTTTGGGCCCACTTGCTAAAGGCCCACTTAGTAATTCGGCCTGATATTAGTTTTGGCCTGTTAAGGGCCCGTTGAACATTTCGGCCCTATATTAATTTTTGCCTTTTAAAAGCCCGTCATATAGTTGGGCCTAACTACGGCCCGGTTTGCATCCGGCCTGCTCGCAGCCGATATCTGATTGGACCAAACAAGGACCGAGACAATTTTGGCCTGTTAAAAGCCCGTGATTTGATTCGCACAGTCATGGGCCGGGGTTCATTTCGGGCTGCTGCCGGCCCGTGAGCTATTCGGCACATTTCAGGCCCAACCTACATCGTGATTGCATGACGGCCCGATTATGTACCGTAATTTTACGGTTTGGCCGGTTTACTGTGAAGACAGGATATATATACAGTAAAATAACTGCAGCATTGTGAATAAGAAAAAACCTAGACTATACAATAAAGAAATTAAGGCATATTACATCCACTGGGCATCAAAGTTCGCCACTATGATAATAAAGCACAAGCAGACAACAGATTACATACACTGGGCATCAAAGATCGCCACCAGTGCAAATAAACACGCCGACAAAATAATATACAAAACCGACAGCACTTCAATAGAGTTCAAGAAAGGTTAGCCCTGCTGGGGAGCTGCAGCGCAAGCAGCATAGCAAGATGATGAGACTGCTCGTGTTCAACACTTATATATTCCTCACTCTGAAAGATAAACAAGCAGACAGATGACAGGTTTTGCACGTAAAAGTATCAGTGCTGACAATTCATCACATTTCTTACTAACGAATAAAGTGACACAATTTGAAATTGCATTAACACAATATGGTATTGTTCAGGTCAAGACATGGCAGGAAATGACATTGTGAAGGAGTTGGCAGCTTCACGACACCACTGGATTACAGATCAAGAACTCATAAGTATCAATGGTTAGTGTGCTGTCAATTTATACCATTTTAGATTGGCAAATAAAGAGACGGTTTAAATAATAGTAGAATGATATGACATTGTTCATAGTTAAGACATTGCAGAATATGACATTGTGCTGTAGTGGGTAGGTTCACCACACCAATGGATTACGGATGAAGAACAGAAGCATACATGCAGTGCAAAAGAAGATCACTTGCTCTGTATAGTTTAATTTACATGGTATGAAGAAGGAACTTGGTTGTACAACTGAAAACTTAAATTGAGAAAGGACAAACTTTTGTTTATGAACTACATAATAAACTTTAAACAAGCAATTTGATGCAGACACCAAAAATAAACAGCTGTTGTAGTCATGCCTAACCAAATATATACAACAAAGTTTGAAGGCTTGAGATGGACAAACTTACATTATTGGTGAAGACAGGCTCTATAAAGGCCTTGTCCATGCTGATGGGGGGGGCAATTCAAGAAGTTTACCACAGAATCTTCTTCAAAAGCATTGCCTTTATTCTACATTTTGTTAAGAGTAAATATAGATGTGATAATATACGAAAAAATGGAGAATATTTAAGATAAGATGAAGAGTGATGCTACATAACCAAGTAGCTATAAATGTAAGTGCAGCGATACAGGCAAAATGTACAGCCAAGAGCAATGCACAGCTAAACTTCTTCAGTACCAACCTTATGGTAAGAGTAAATATAGATCTGATGTGTAGAAAATGGAGGGCAAAGGAAAATAAGCTGCAGAGTGATGGTACATGAACAACTACATGTCATTATAAGTACACTGATAAAGGACAGCATGTACTTACAAGAACAATGCAGAGCTAAAAAAACATTGGCATTGGATATATTCTACACTGATGTAACCATTCATACAAATCAGATAATTTGGAACGAACAATTGATAAGCAAGCTATCATGCATACTGCTGTCACATAATGAACCAGGTATGTATGCAAGTACAGTGATACAGGACAACAAGTACTAACAAGAGCAAAGCAGCGGGCAGCATATTTGCGATATCCTGTCGTTCTTGTCAAACCGGAATTCTTCTTCGAGCAGATTTCCTGGAAAAAAGATCTGTAAGGCACATGCGGAAAAGTAGAAGTTCAAATTGTCATGTGATTTCATAGACAGTACCTCATCCTGGGAACGAGACCAGTGCATAACAAGGTTTTTCCATTCAATGTCTTCTAAATTTAGCACGGGAGACTTCACCGGAAATTCGTTTATAGACTTGCCATCAAAGTGTGATTTCTCAGGTAACACCGATACTGCTGCAATGCTTCCTTGAAAAGCACAAGAAAGGTTTGCTCGTCATGACTATCCAGATTGACCCTTGCCTAGTTACAACAATGTAATGTAAATCATTGATGTGTTCAATCAGCAGAAAACAGGATAATAATAACCATGAATAATAGCACTTACACGTAAGTTGGACAGGAAGATGTGAAAATGGTGTTTGTCTTCACAATAATCTTCCCATGATGGGAATATATGCACGTAGTCCCTAACAACATTGAAAGCATTCTCTTTTAAACTGGGAATAAATGGAATGGGGTTCCAATCTGCAGGAATTGGCCATCCCTGCAGTTGGGATAGGTCTTCGGCCGGTGGACTTGCTATACTTTTTGCTGGAGTGGGATTTTTCTGTGGTACAGCTGGTGCTATGGCAAATGAAATCGCTATACCTTTTGCTGGAGTGCAGGTCCTGTGTGGTGGGGCTAGTGGTGTGGCCAGTGAAGTATGGGTACAGTCTGCTAGAGTCGGTCCTACGTTTTGTGTCACTGGTTGTACAACCAATATAAGTGGGGTGCTGTCTGATTTCTCCGGCACCACCATGTTTTTCAAGGACTTTACTGGTGCTCCTTGAGGTTCGGCAATCGCCCTCTTCCTTTTTGATGTCTGATGCACAAGAACAGCATTTGAGTGAAAAAACATGGTATGATGACAGATGGAATATGTATTGATAATAGATGGGCATGGCATCTCGACATATATGATGAGTAAACTAAGCAGATGGCGGTGCAACAAAGTAGAAGAAATACAAGACAACATATGCAAGATACCTGCAATCAATAAAACATTGCCAAATTAGAACAGGCACCTTGATGGGTGAACAGGACAGGCCATCTGCCTTTGACTCCTCGAGGTTAGAATAGTCATTAGGATCATATTCTGAACAAGAATCAACAGGTGGGGAGCGTATGAGTTTCATTGCATCCAGAATGGCACTCAATGCCTTGGTGCCAATTTTGTAAGTCATTGCAGTGTTTAGCTTCAAGAGTGGACTGCTGCTAGTGCGACACAAAGCAACTACATAGATCATTGTGTAGATATAACGGGAAAACCTTAAGCATCAGAGTAAAATCAGCAAAGTGGAACTTTCTGGAATATATGTGCTAGTATTGCCGGTACGGCTAGAAAGGCTTCGGATATCAGCTCTCTTCAAGTGAAGGTGCGGTACTGTTAATATCAGTGTAACTCTCAAAGGCGACACAGCTCCCCGCATTTCCTTGCTATTCTTATAGGATTCAACTGGGCAGGCCACTACAAATCCTATTCCTATGTTTACACGATCCTACGAATCAAAGAGGCTCAAAGTGTCAATCACAACCGACCGTATAGACCTCTACACTGCAAATGTCCCTGCTCATCTTCAGTACAAGGAACATACTGTACTACTATCATACTCCCTCCGTTCCAAAATATAAGTCTTGGTAGAGATTTCCACTATGGATCACATACAGATGTATCCAGATACATTTTAGAGTGTGGATTCACTCATTTTGCTCCATATGTAGTCCATGGTGGAATCTATACAAAGGCTTGTATTTAGGAAGGGAGAGAGTACATATTAAAGAAGAACGAAAGAGGAACATGGTAAAGAAGACCAAGCAGATTTTGGATAATAAAATGTTGGTTGCGCAGTGCCCACACATGATGAACCAGAGCGCATTAAGAATGCAACTCCCAGTTGTCTCTCGACCATTTCAGGCGGTTGGATGAAGATCCTACGTCTCCTAACCCTTCTTCTTCCTCGTCTCTGACTGTTCCCATACAGAACACCCCACGGGCCGCCGGCCGGACCACAGGCCCCCACCGCCTGTGTTCCTCCGCGAACCCCCACCCCCACCCCCGCCCCAACCCCCACCCGCATTGAGTTTTCTTCATTCGGCGAGGCCCCACAACCACCCGAGCCCCTTCGATCGCAGCGGCGAACTCCGGCGAGCTCTGAAAAATCGACTGACCCAATTTTGAAATTTAGTCTACTGTGATTTAACTAGTGTGGAATATAAAA
>NC_057814.1:523215258-523229022 GCF_018294505.1 Triticum aestivum | reverse complement strand
CCGGCCGGACCACCGGCCCCCGCCGCCTGTGTTCCTCCGCCACCCCCACCCCCGCCCCAACCCCCACCCGCGTCGAGTTTTCTTCGTTCGGCGAGGCCCCACAACCACCCGAGCCCCTTCGTTCGCACCGGCGAACTCCGGCGAGCTCTGAAAAATCGACTGACCCAATTTTGAAATTTAGTCTACTGTGATTTAACTAGTGTGGAATATAAAAGGGGAAAACCATAAGCATTGGGAGTATAGTGTTGAGCGTGCCATGGCGGATCTGAAGGTGCAAACCGGACAAAGGCAACTTCGCAACCAAGACAAGAAATCAGAGTAAAGAAGTGGCGATCTATTTTCTTGCTGCGATAAATAAGTTGAGCAGATACGAAAGAGTACCGCCTCTGGTGCGGCGCCGTGTACGCATCTGCTGAGAATTTGACGGTGCTGCGGTAGCGATGGCTGTCGGCGGCGTGGAAGCAGATCTAGGAGGGTAGACGGTGGTGGCGGGGCACGGTGGACGAGACGGTCGTAGGAGCGGCGCAGGCAAGGTGGACGACGGCGGGGATGAAGCAAGAGGACGGGATGCAAGGATCCCGGTCCGAAGCGGTGGATGAGAGAGGTCGATCTCTTGTAATTGACGGCGGCGTCGGGGTATCAGCTCCGGCATGGTGGAGGAGGACGGCGGTGGATGGGGTGGCGGACGGCGGCAGACGGAGGAGGGTGGGGTGGAGAGGGTGTTTTGGCGCCCACAGAGTACGAATGGGGAAAAGGGAGGTAGAGAGGAAGGGGGGAACCATGTATTCAGGGCGCGCTTGTCTCAAATGCAAGGAAATTTACAAACTTAGCCCCCGTTTCAAATTTCTACTACATCGCAGCAACATTACTCGGTTGGGGATAGGACGGTAATCTCGCATACACTGAATATTTGCCGACGAGAGTTTGTTTTTGGCGCCCACCGTGTATGAATATGAATCGGGGAGGGAGTCGATTTCGGTCGAGGACACACTGTGTTTTGGCGCCCACCGTGTATGAATCCGGGTGAGAGGCGGCTACCTCACGTTTGGGTGAAATTACAAACCTACCCCTATCGCAACCTATAGAAATCCAGCAGATAGGCTTTGCGTGGCAGGGATAGGCAGTAGTGATTTCCATCTCGCAGATTTTGGTTTCAGGCGGTTACTGCGACTTTCCCCACTTCGTTCAAATTTTGCAGAGTGCACGTTTACCGTGCCAACTCAATTCGAATCCCGTTTGTATTCTCTTTTTTTGGGCGGGATCCATTTTCAATTGGAATTACATTCTATATACATCATTTTTTATATATACTTTCAAAAGCACAACAAAGAATTCTGCTCCTTTATATGTATAATATGATTTACAAATACAACGATCTCGAAATCTTAAGGTTGAATTCGATTTTTTTAACCAAATTATGTTCTACTAAAATGTATGGATCAGTAATATCTACATATTAAATAACATAGATGTGCGTGAATTCATATGAGTATGCATGTTTGGTAGATCAATTTTGGTTCGAGTATGGATTACATGTATCATCATCTCGAATTCAAATATTTGAATCCCTTTTTTGTTCACTCCTTTCACGCCCATCTCTCTCGCATGCATGCTCCTTCAGGTAGCTATCACTCTCTTTTCTCCAGCTCACCCGCACGCTCACTTCATGTTTCTCCTATCCTCGCAAACATGGTCTCTCGACGTCTCCCTTGAGAAGTGTCACACTCTCCCTATCATTATACATTACACGGTTTTCATTATCTCTCACATCTCTACTGTTCTCTGGTATCACTTGGTACCTAAGCTTTCGTTTTCACCGCCACACACACAGTCTCCACTCGTCTTTCACTTTGTCTTTCTCTCTATGGGATTCTCTCACACACCCTATATGTCTCTACATATGACTCCTACCACTAAAATTACTCTCTCTCTCTCTCTCCTGTAGACACAACATTTGTTGCGGTCTCCTTTTCGTCTCCATCCCAGACAGACATTATTCATTTGTTTACTGATCAGACAACCCAGACTACCGTCTCCTCTCTCTCTCTCTCACAGACACACACACACAACTCCTGCTTCCACTCCCCTTCCCGACTACCGTATCTCTCTCACACACACAAAACTCTCGCTTTCGCACCCCGACTCGTATTTCTCTCACAAACATTTATCGACTAGCTAGCCTCTAGATAGGTTTATACGCCCGCACACTCGTGCTTCCACCATCGCATACATGTCTCTCTCCCGCTCCTTGTATCTATGTAGATTTTTCTTCCCTTCTTGAGACACGCCCTCTTGATCGTGCACACACACACTATCGCCTAATTTTAAGCTGATACCTATCGCACACACACTCCCTGTGTCTTTGTCACACATGCACTCCGTCCTCCTCCACTCTCCCTCTCTCTCACACACACATGGGGCTTTTGCAACAACTAGCAAGATGCCCATGCGTCGCATGGAACATCAAGATGCATTTGTATGAGTAGTTTATCTTGTGGGGGAAAAGGATGAACGAGGGAAGGCCTTATTTGCAAATATGGAGAGGGGTGTGGGTATCTTTTTGCAAAATTGCCATAGTTTCCTTCCTATCCGTCAGATATAGATCGGCCGGCCTATATTGCAGGATGGCAGGCACACGATCATCACCGACAATGCTTTTTATAAGAGTAGGGATAAAAAATAGAGTTGGTGATGATGGTGGGCTGCCATCCTGCAATGTAGGCCATCCGATTTATATCTGACGGATAGGAAGGAAAATATGGCAATTTACCCGCACTCTTCACCACATTTGCAGATAAGGCCTTCCCTCGTTCATCCTTTTCTCCCACAAGATCTTGATGTTCCGTGCAACGCACGGGCATCTTGCTAGTAAGAGTAGAAATTAGACATATACCACTTCTCGAATCTTGAAACCAACAACATTCCTCCCTTATCTCATCAAAACCGCCAAAGGAATATATTTTCAGTGAAACATAACATATTTTAGTGATATACGTATTTCAAAACTAGACTTTTTTTTCTATCAAATTGGTGAATATGTATTAATCTACTTTGATCGTGTGGCAACACATTGGCACATTGCTAGTAGTTATTATAATTTTTTGGACACCAGACAAACGGTGGAGTACATATACGAAGAGAAGAAGCGCACGCACGCAGTCGGCCTCTCGCTGTCTCGCACACATGAGTTTTACATAAAGGCGATGTTAACAAATAAACCCTAAAACCCTAGGTGCACGATTGCTGCATTCGCGGGTACCGGGTACGTGGTGGAGCACCTTTGTAGGAATAGTCAGCTCGCGTGATAATTTGATCCGTAGGAGTTGATGGTCAGGACCACAGGTGAACGACTTGGAGCGCGGTGGCTCGCCAGTTGCCACAGATCGAGTAGCCACGTTTAAAATATCGTTTTTAGCGAGGTTAAGAGTTCCGATTTTCAATGGCGCGTTATAAGTAGTAAGTAGTTTTTAGAACGATTGGTATGGAGCAAAAATGGAATCCATAGTACTACGTACCTCCTTGGTGTATGGTTTTTTTGCGATGGAGGTTGTATGGGTTTATATTGCGAGATGTTGAACCTGGTAGTTCTAGGGAAAATACTATGGTATAGATTTAGATGCTGGTTTTCAGTAATGAAAATCGGAAGGGGAAACCCTTCTTTGATTAAAAAAACTACTACCTCCATTCTGGTTTACTAGTCCCCATCGTACTTTGGGTCAAAATTTGTCCACGAATTTTACTTGTAAAATGTGAATGGAAAACGAGATTTTGTTATACCCAAACAAAAAAGGACTGCAGGGAGTGATTACTCTGACACGGACGCGACCTCTCATAGCGCAGGCATTGAACCGGCGCGTCGGCCAAGAGGGCCGCACTCGCTGCAGGCCCGGCTGAGCACGCCTCCTCGCCGCGTGCAACCAGCTTAAGACTACCCCACCTGCCTTCATTGAATCCGCGCGTGTGACGGCGACACGTCCTTCCGCTAGCCGGCAGGCATTTTAGAACACAAAAAATGACTAAAATATAATTAATTTACGCATGGTCTTGACTTGTTGTGCTCGCACTGGTAGCAGGAACTAGTAGAGGATTTTCTTTATTTATAACTCTCCTCACATTTTTTTGGCTTTGAAGTGAATCATGGTTGTGGACATTATGTATGAATGTGCAGATATCTGTGAACATGAGTTTGATGTGGAAGTTGAACTTGGAATGTCGGGCTTGCGCGTGAACTATACCATGTCCAATGCTTCGGCTGTTATTGTTTGGAAAGTAATTGTTGTTATTACATGGCCCGAAAAAAACATTTTGTGCCACATCAGTAGATGCACTCACATCACAACAGGCATGCCGACTGGATAAATATTTGAACCTAGCTATTATGAAGGAAATTTTGTATTGACAATAGTTTTAGATAGCAGGAGACGCCTAGCCTGCTCTGCCTCTGCTAGCTTATTTCTGGCTTCTTCCATCTCTTCTTTGGCTTGGGTGAAGACAGCATCTGATTGCTCTTTTCGCTTCTTCAGGAACTCAGCTACATTCTCAAGGGCTGCTGCACGCTTTCTTTCAGCCTTTACTAATGCCACGAGGACACGAACAGCTGACGACTCCACCTGGCTTGTGTGTAATCCAGCATCATCTGGGAATTTGCACCTTGTGTCTAATCCAGCATCATTAGGGAACTGGCACCTTGTGTGAGATCCAGCCTCATTTTGGAAACATGATCTCCAGGTTGACCATACTTCCCTCCTCGCAGGAACTGCATCCTGACATGAAGTTACTTATTTTTTAGATCAATACTCAGAGCAACCTAGATCCATTTAGTAGAAGCCAGATAAACAGAACTCGGAGAAGTGAATTCAAAAGGAAAAAAACTAAAAACAGACTACAAGGTGAGAACACCCACTTCCTACATCAAGCTAAAAACGAAAGCATTAGGACGATTAAGACTCTTCTTATTACACATTGAAGAACACCACGCTTAAGAGAAACAGAAACTACAACATATACACATCGAAGAACACGAGGCTACACGAAAGTAATTGAAAGGGTGTTACTTACCAAAGCTCGTTTTACAGGTTCGGTGCAGCTCCTCTTTAACTTGCCACGCTCCTTGAAGATGTCCCGAATATCCCGTGTTTGGCCTTCATTGCTCCTCTGCATGTTCGCACTCGTGGTTTTAAAATCTCAACATGGCAAGAAAAATATACTACTAGTAATACTCGCGCATCTTGTGGGCAAAATTAAAGAACTCGTCTGCCATGTTAGAGCATCTCCAACAGAATCGCAATGCGCGGCGCCTTAAAAAAGCGTTTACAGTGCTGAGACCGAGAAGTAGATACTAGAGAGTAGAGGATAGTTCTCAGCATAGATAGATAAAAAAAGATAATTCAACTACTCCTCGTCGTCCGACTCCTCCTCGGTGATGTTCTCCTCCGACGTCTGACTGTAGGCGTGAAGATACCGATCGTCGTCGGATTCCTAGGGCGACGCTGCTCCTAGCCTCATGTTGAATTGAGCGTCCCCTTTTCGCCTAGGCTTGTCCTCGCGATAGGCGTCTTGCTCCTCCCTCCTCTTATCCCTCTCCGCCCTCCTTTGCATGTAGAACTCGCGCTCGTTGATGATGTCCTACGGGAAGTGTTGGCGTCACAGCGCCCTAAGCCACAGCAGAGGCGCGAGCTCCTGTGCCCGCTCCCGCGTCGGCACGTTGCGGAAGTTCAATGTTCTATGAGGCTACCGGAGGCGCCACACCGCCGCGTCGGACGCGCGGGCGGCCTCGTTGGCGGTGTCGAAATTGCCGAGGCCAAGGCGCATCCCGCGGAACCGGATCTCGACAGAGAAGCCGCCGGAGGGGCGCGCGCGGACGCTGCGGTATCCCCAAGTTTCCCGGCGACGCGGCGGCATGGTGGCGCGGCGGCGGCGAGGCGAAAAAGAGCGGGGAGAGAGCGGTGGCGAGGCACAGAGCGGGAAGAGAGCGGTGGCAAGGCACAGAGCGGTGGGAGGGCGTTGGATTTTATAAAGCGCGCCGGACGCCGCGCGCCAAAACTAGCGCACGCCCGGCGGCTTTTTCCCGCGCGCGCGCGATCCTTTCCCGACGTCTCTGCTAGCTCTACTATCTTCTCTACTAGCGCGATACAGGAGCGACGCACAATTACAAGCAGATATTCTGTTGGACAATGGAGGCTATAACCAATTACTTTTACGGGAACAATAGCACCCAGGAAATTTGAAGGGTAGGTATGAACAAAACTGGAACTGCACATGTACTGCTAAGTGATTCAATACACACATTACCAATCGAGGAGGAGAACGATGGTTGCGGCGGCCTCTGTGAGTCATGGTCGGCAACGGGAGTCAGTTCAGTGTCCACGACGGTGGTACTTCTGCTCTTGGCGTCGGCTTCCGGGAAGCAGATCCGAGACCGTGGAAGACGATGCCGGGGAAGAGGCTCCATGTACGACGATGACGGTGGACCGGCTCCAGTGCGGCGTACGAGGTCGTCGATGAGGCAGATGTGCCGCGGTGGACGAGTGCGCCGATGTAAAGGGGAGGAGCACGAAGGCTGCGGTGCCGTGGGGAAGTCTATTTTGCGGTGGGGATAGAAAATGGGGAGTATTCAGGTGTACTACTCTGGGTGCCGGGGTGGGGTTGGCTGGGTAGGGTGAACCTGAAGTTACGAAAACAGCCCCCTACCAAGCGTCATCCGTAGGCCTGTTCCGAAGGCTATGATGGTAACTTCCCACTACTCGAATCAGGGTCACGGGAGATTTTTCCGCCAACCTCAAAATTTTGTGACACTAGACTCCCCGTGTGGCGTGTTGAGTGATTCGGCTAAGCAACTAGCGAGTAGTAGTAATAAACTCTGCATATTAGGTTTGACTGAAGTCAAACTTCCTAAAGTTTGACCAAGTTTGTAGAAAAATATAAACATTTACCATAACAAATATGTATGATGTGAAAGTACATTCAATAATGAATCTAATGGTATTTATTTGTTATTGTATATGTTAATATTTTTTGTTATAAGCTTTCTGAGAGTTTACAAAACTTGACTTTGACCAATGCTAATACGCGGACTTAAATAAAAACGGAGGGAGTACACATTTGTTTTCTTAGTTTTTAGTAAACTAATCATTTGTTGAAATTGTGAAATAAATATATTAGGCTATTGACTTCGAATGTAATGGTCTATACAATTCAATAGTTACAATCATTGTCGAATCCCAAGATGTATACAAGGTCTATAGTACTTCACAACATGCTCAAACTCACATAATCCCAGTCAAATGAGAATCTAAATGCATTTCATAGTTATTACTTTGTAGGATGCAACAAAAACAACCATAACTCTACATCAGCCATTATAGAAGCAACATTTTGACATATCCCAATGTGTGAATGAAACGTGCAGAGAGAGCTTTTGAAGATGGAGCAGATAGGGCGGGAAAGATTGTATTTATGTGGACGAGAGAGTAGGAGACAAACCTAATGAGACAGAGAGAGAGAGATAGAGAGAGAGAAAGAGAGAGGAAGAAGTTAGGTCCGTGAGAAAGATGGATACATGTAATACACATGAGATGCGTGTGCATCTGGATTCTGTATACGTGGAAGGAGAAGAGACAACATGTTTGATGAGAGAGCTGGAAAAACATGGACGAGAGGGGAAGGATCTCGTGGGTTGAGGGATTGACAATTTTGTGCGGGGGAGAGAGGGATTGGTAATTTTGTGCAAGAGAGAGAGAGAGGGTGGGGGGAGGAGTCAGTCAGCCGTCGTCACATCACCCTGCTTCCAAATGACCCCGCATTCTCTAGCGCGGTGTGGTCACCGTCTTCGATTTGCTCGATGCCCTCTTTGAAGATTGAGGTGTTGTGCATGTTGGGGTGCAAAGAAGCACAAGCGAGAGTGGTCGCCGTATAACCTTGGATGGGGATGAATTGTGTGCTCGGGGGAGTGTGTGTGTGTGTTGTGCTGCGTGGGTCTCTCTGTGTGTGTGTGTGTGTGTGTGTGTCAGATATTGAGAGAAAACAAACCTAAGGAGAGAAATGGGTATTCATGAAGAGATTGTGCGGGCCTTGAGGTGGGCAGGGGCCGGGTGAGGGTGTCAAAATGTGCGTGTTGATGCATGTGTTGCATGCGACCGTGCGAGGGACGGACGAATCGAGAGAGATGGTTGTTGTGTTACGGATGCTCTTCTCTCTGTCTCTGTCTCTCTCTCTCCCTCTCTCTCTCTCTCTCACACACACACACAAGTAAACTAGAAGACCGTTCTCTCATGTATACACAACGTATCGGCATCTGTCTATGTCTCACTCATGCATGATCATTTGCACATTCACACCTCTCTATGTCTGTATCACACGCACACCGTGTCCACATTGCCCTTCCGCCACAACACACATATGGACACATACACACGTTCTCTCTCAGTCACACACACAAAATCAGTATTAAAAAAACTAGGGCGCACCTAAAACGTCCAAATCCAAATAAACACGAACTGGAGCTAAATTCAAATATATGGAAATATTGCAGCGTCAAGAACTTTCACAGGAAAAAAAAGTTGAGTAATATTCGAGGATTGTCTTCACACACACAAAAGGTTCGGTGGATGTCCTTTGAGCGCGACACGGTGACGCACCGTTCGATCGACCACGTGGCCGCGATTCACGCGCTTGCACAGGATTCCGTATCATGGCTGTGGTACTAACTAATAAAAGCGCTGCCTAAGTCTAATGTTTACGTGTACTAGTACGGTTTTCTTTTAAGTTTGACCAACCTTATATATAAAACTAAACTAAGCTCACACACGCGCACTCATCAATATGCCGCCGCCGCCGTTGCGCATGCCGGCGCCCGCCTGCTCCGGCCAACAATTTCTCACCCATCACCGCCGTGTCGCCGCCATCCCTGTGCCATGAAGCCGAAGGCTCGCCCGCTCACGTCGTCTGCAGTCCCTCCTTGCGATGCCGCCGCGCTGCCAAGCACGCGAGCAGCTGGTGGAGTCGCGTCTATGCACACAGCGTACGAAGAGGAGGACGAGCGCGTGCTCCAGCATGCCGGCGAGGAGGAACTAGCGTGTCATTGTCGTCTCCGCCCGCGCGGAGGAGGTGGGCATGGTGGCTGTCACGGAGGAAGCCGGTTGCGCGCGCGTCGAGCCCGCAAACCGGGTGCGGACGCAGAATCTACCTTCGAGACCTTGAATGCCACGTGGATCCTGCACTCTGAAGGAGCAATTTGGGTCAGTCGACTCATGTGAGCCGTTTGATGCAACATGGATGGCTAGAAGGGCTTCTTCCACCTCTTCTGCCATCTTCTTCCTTCGCTCCGTTGAACTTTTTTCACAAATCGACTGACCCAAATTATACTACTAGTACGAACGTATTAAGTACAGTAGGAACATGAAGATACGAGCAGTAGTACCAACTGGAAGAAGAACAGTAGTAAGACATAGTACTAGTACTACTGTACGTACTAAAGAGTTCAAATAACGAGAAAGAACATAAACATAGTTCTGCTGGGGCCTCAGCACAACACACCCTTGAAAATAAACTAAGCAACTAGTCCGCTTGACACTGCAGTAGAACCAGCATGAGCGACGGCACTGCCACCTACTCGGAGTCCGAGTGCACGTCCTCGACTTCATCCTCGTCCCTCTTCCTCTTCCTCTTCGCAGACGCTTCTTTGCTTGAACCGGACACTGGGCTCTGCTTCTTCATCCAACCGTTGTAGATATTTAAACAAAGGTAGGCATCCATTGCTGCGTACAGGATGTGATCTTCATCTAATGTCTTCGACTCCCATGCATGATGAAACTCGTGATGAGGTTTCTTCAGTTTAGCGTACAAAGGATCAATCATGGCTACTGTCAGGGTCAACATTGAAGGTTGAGAGGAGGACACTAGGCTTGCCTTCTGGAGATCGAAGGGCAGGCCTACAACGAGACCTATCCGACGCAGGACATCCCTGTCGTTCTTAAATCCTACAGTAACGAATTTCACTCTTTTGTCCTTGAGGAAGTTCTTAAAATCCTGGCAGTCAACGTCGGCATGGCATATGTGGTAGACCAAGCAAGCGTTATGTACGCAAACCTGGATCACGACGGGCTTCTTCCTCTCTTCATCCTTTAGATCCTTCTCTCGTCCCAGGACTGTGGTGTACTGAACATCTAGCCCAGCGACCCACTCATCCGTTGAACTGTTGAACATGTGTAGGAAGCGAGCAAGCCATGCTTTCACCGTCTCGGATCCACGTGTGTAGATGACGATGAACTAATCGCCGGTGATGGCTCTAACCTGGTACTCAGTGGCGACCATGGAGATTTGGGAGGCCATGGATTTTGGAGGAGGGTTAGGAGAAGTTGAACTGTTGTACCCCGCAAAAAAAACTAGGAGCGAACTAATGTGAAAGGACGGGACGACTGGGAGTGAACTGTTGTAAGGTAGAAGACAGGGACGAGTAGGGCGTGCCAACAGCGTGGGGTTGCTGGCTTGCCCGGTGGATAAATGGCTGCAAGCCCCCAAAGAGTTCTCGAGAACTATGCGGGACCCACTAGATGTCATGTCTACTAGACCCATATCGTAGGCCTGACGGTATAGCTTCTGCCTGTTCGCACGCCATGCCGGCGCGTGGATGTAACTTCACTTAATTCCGTCAATGTCGCGCCTCCCACGACCTTCGCCTCCCTCGCGCGGTCGCGCCCTTTGAGACTTCGACCGGCTATAAATGAGCAAATTTTTTTGCCTTTTTTTAGACAAGCAATTTTTTTTGCCTACTCCGCATGCATGATACTCCCTCTGGTCCTTTTTACTCCCGTCAACCGTTTGCAAAGTGTTTGACCAAATTTATACTTTTTTGAACACCACCTTATACTAATTAACCAGCCACACCAGTACACTCATTCGATACAATATTCACCACACAGGGCGGTACGTTATTTACAAGAATACCATCTATTCTATTGTCAAAGGGATACTTAGCGATTAAGTGTGCCACCTTATTGGCTGAACGGCTAATCTTTGACAATTGAAGATTGTTGATCAACTTCGAGATGCTCAACGCTTTCATCTTCAGGTCACGCATAGCAGACCTGTCATAGTCCCCTGATGCAAGAGACGCTACCACAAAAGCGCAATCAGTCTCTAAAATTACAGGATTATGAAGAGAAATACCTATGTAGAGACCGGCAATGCAAGCCCTAAGCTCCGCTTCCTCCACGCTTTGACAGGCATCAATGAAATCCCATGACCAAATTTATACTAAAAATATCAATATCTACAATACTGATTATAATGAGTATAAGAACTACGTTTTGTAATGAGTGTAAAAATATTGATTTGACATTGTGAATGTTGACACATTTTTCTATAAGTCTGGTGAAAGTAGAGGTACATTGACTTCAGATAAAACTTAAATGCACAATGCAGACTTGTTCCTCCGTCCAGGTGTGTGCCATGTCCTATCTTGTCATCACAACAAGGTTAGCTATTAGGCTGGCCATAGTGGGGGTAACATAACTAGTATCATGCACTTGGGACTCGCAATCATGCTAATGTCACTACAACAAAAACGGCTTGTATGGTCGCTTTTTCTGAGACGCTATTTGTCTTCGTCTCTATGCCCATGAACACTAGCAAGCTAAAGACGCTTCTTCAGACGTTTATGGGGCGTCACAAACTTTTGCTTATAATTGGCCATTTAGAAAATAGGTATATAATTTTAATTAACTTAGAGACGATTTGTGAGACGTTTATATGCGACTATAATCTAATTTTGTGTACTCAAAAGGCAAATAAAATTGTAGTTGTGGTAAAATTCGAATGGATGACCCGAGTAATTGCACGAACAAATTGACCAAGAGGCATTTTGTTATTTGATTGCGACCTTAATCATCACATTCATAATATTCTTCTAAGTAATATTATATTAATATTCTCATGTTAAAACAAAAACCTTAATCATCTCTCCTTGGAAAAAAATCCTTAATCATCCGAAAGATACAAGGGATTTGATGATTTTCCCTATTATAGTTTGGCACTTGATGAGTTGCAACATTTGATTTAGACTTATATATACTTTACATTAATTTACTGATCATTTGCCCTGAGTGGCGCTTTGCTGAATTTCAATTTATTTAACTTGATAAATCCTACTGGAATGACATATATACCCTTTGGTATTTTTGCAATCTGCTTTATACTACTATACGCGGCTCCTGGACTAAACAAATCGATCTACTATGAGGGTTCGTCCTTAGCGCCGCCGCTGCTCGGCACCTCGGCACCAGCCGCCGCTCTCCCGCCGCCGTTTGCCCCTAGCCAGAGCTCTCAAGCCGCCGACGGTCGCCACCTATCATAGATCTGACGCAACCGCCACTCGCCCCTAGCCTCAACTCCTGCTTCGCTCCACTCTGCTCCCCCGCTGCTCGATGGTTGTTCCCTCTGGCCAGAGCTCCCCCGCAGCCCCTCGCTGCTTCTCCCAGCCAAGTTCCCCAACCGCCATATGCTGATATCCTCCCTCCAGCCCAAGTTCCCCTGCCACCCGACGCCGGTCTCCCCCTAGCCCAAGTTCCCCCGTCGCTTGACGCGATGGCGGAGCTGGGGGTCTTCCTGGGAATTCCGGGCAGATCCTATATGACGCCCGTGTCCGTCCGTTCGTCGCTGCTTCGCTGAAGCGAAGCGAGCGAACGAGGCGCACAGGCCGACTCACTTCGAGCGAGACCTAGTTTTGGGAACCTTCTAGTAGGTTCCTTAAACCGAGTTTTTTTCTTTTGCTAGTTTTTCCGTTTTTTACTTTTTTTAAACCTTTTTGTGTCCTTTTTCTGTTTCTTTTCTTTCATTTTATCCTTTTTCGTTTTACTTTTATACTTTGTTTTCAAGAAAATGATTCGAATTCCAAATTTTGTTCATGATTTTAAAAATTGTTCATGGATTTATTTTTTTACTTTAAAAAAATGTTCAAAATTTTAAAAAAGTTCAGCGTATATCACAAAATGTTCAATATATATTTAATATTGGTTTAGTGTATATAAAAAAATTGTTCCATGTGTAGTTAAAAATAGTTCAACGTATATTACAAAAATGTTTAATGTATATTTAAAATTTGTGCATCATATATCACAAAAATTTACACTGTGTAGTTAAAAAATTGTTCGGCATATATTCAAAAAAAATTCAATGTTTATTTGAAACTTATAAAAATTCAACAAATGTTTGGAGTTTCATCCGTGGTCAATAATTATTCACGTTCTTTTTTTGTAAAAACCACGTTTTAAAATTTTGTTCGAGAAAACGTTATTCATTTCTTGAAGGAATGATTAAAAGGCGGATCTACCTCTGTACATAATATCTATCTTTGAGCGTTGTAATTTAACATATGGTGAGTCGCTGGTGCAGTGGGGAACAAAGCTGCTATTTTTTTCGTGGCATTTCTCTTTTTAGGTTCGCTCGTTGGAATGGCCGGCCCTTTTTGCACTAATCCTTGACTACGAAAAAGTTTTGGAGTTTTGTGCAAAACAAATACTACATGTATTATAAGGTAATGAGTGACTAGGCCGTTGGCCCATGAGCCCAAACACAACCAGGCAGCCACGCTTGTAACCAGACACGAGGGACGTGGTGGTATGGTCAGGCGCGCGAGTAGCCGACCGTGTTTCCCTTCCTCGATTCCAACTTTTCCCCAACCTAGCGCTAGCTGAAGGCTCTGGCGGCGGCGAGCGATTCTTGGTCCGGCGGCGGCGGCCGGCTCTCCTGCCTCTCCCTCGGTCCCTC
>NC_057814.1:523206180-523208415 GCF_018294505.1 Triticum aestivum | reverse complement strand
TTTTTTCAGTCAAATATTATTTTTAGGGAAATATACTTATAAACACAGCAGCTCCTTATTAATAATGAATTCAATTAGACATTAGGAATGGGGATTGGGAAGTGTGTACTAAAGATAATGGGCTGGGCGGCTGGCTTCTGCACGTCTCCACAATGTCCAGTTCGACGCTGGTTAGGTCTACTAACTGCTAGTTGGGCTCTGTTTTTTTTCTCAGACCCATCTCTATTATCCTATGGTATACGAGTCAAACCAAAATCTCAAGGTGTGGGCAGTGGCCCACCCTGTCCACCCTCTGTCTCCCCCTGTCCAACATATACCATTTGCTACAACTAGTTTCTATTCAAAAAACTTGTATAGCATAAAGATGCTATTTATCTAGTAGATGTAAGATAAACTGGACTGTGCCATCTGTGACATTGCTGTTACTATTTAGGACTAGACCAACTATGTGAGTTTGTTGGCAGTGTTATGTTATTAGCATTTGGAAGATAACTTTTCTTACACATCTTTTGCGAGGCAAATATAAGAATTGATTGGTTCCAACAAATTTGCGAAATCATATGCATGACCTTGACATATGCTTCGATGCTTGACCTTAACATATGATTTTAACATTGTTTGGTAAAGATATCATGTCGAGGATACCTCGACGGCTTCGAAGCCTAAACATCCCAGAGCAAGCTTCTGAAAGTGTACAACCAGATGAAGAAAATTTACAAGGCCCTCCAGAGATTGATGATCTAGTACCAAAAAAGCCTCCTGAATCTACTAGGAAAATTAAAATAATTTGTAAGCTCAATTTTCTTTTTCAAACACATATCTAGTATGATGTATATGGTCCAGTTATATGCCATTGTGATACTCTTGCATGCAGGGCCAAATGGAAATGTGCGACAGATTATAGGGGAATTCCGAGGTAAAAATTTGTCAGAAATACGTGGGGGGGGGGGAGATAATTGTGGAGACTGACGGAAGTGGAGTTCCAAATGGAAGGTCGGCTGCCATTCTTGGTCAGCACCTTACCTGGCTTGCAGAAAACTCAACATTTGCACCATTGCATATTCCAAGACGGGACAATGAATTGTTTCTACAAAAACATGGGCAGATGATCACAGATGTGGAGGTAAAAAAATTATAGCACTGTTCAAGACTGTTCCTTTCACATTGCTAATTGTCAATTTTAATATTTGAAGGAGAAATTTAGCTACCCCAATGAGACTAGACAACTTACAAGAGACTGGATCCTATTGAATATTAACAAAAAATGGAGAGTGTATAAGTCTCGTTTGAAGAGTAAATATTTCAAGCGTGACAAGAAGTCTTTGGCTGAAATTGAAGCATGTGTTCCCAAAGGTGTTAATGAACATCAATGGGATACTCTTGTTGGGTTTTGGTGCCAGGATTCACACATGGTAATGTGTTATATTCTCATACTTAATCTGCCGTACATAATTAGTTTGATGACATTAATATTGACTAGATGTGTTGTTTTCCCAGAAATTATGCGAAAAGAACACTGAGTGTGCAAAGAAGCATAAGAATCCACATACAACCGGGAGAAAAAGCCATGCTAGGACCAGAAAAGAGATGGTCAAACTTTTTCTTTCTAAAGATGGCTCAGAAAAGTTTTGTTAGGAAGAAAACTGAACATGTTCTAACAGAAACACTAACAGACATTCTAATTTACTTTGTTGAACAGGAAATTAAGAGCAATCGAAAGGTTAGCAAGATTGAACTATGGGATGAAGCTCATAAGCAGAAGAAGGACGGTGAATACAAAAATGCGAATACAAAGATAGTGATGGTATACTTCTACTTGTGATTAAAGTAAAGGTTTTAATTTAAAACTACTTAGTATAATGAGATGTTTGTATTTATTTCAACAGGAGAAACTGGAAGAAAGAAAGAAAGATAACAATGGGAGCCTTTCATTTAGTGATTATAGAGAAGTATTTAAAAGTGTGCATGGGGAAGAGGCAAAAAAACTTCGTTGGTATTATGGTGATAAGTATTGGAGCGAAATAAAAGTATCTCAGGGACTGACTTTTGTTCAGCATCCTGAGAAAGAAGGAAACGTTCAATTTAGACTGCGGGCACTAGGAGATAATGTAGAAAATGTGACAGATGAGTTGGCTATGATCCGTTCGTTCCTGAAGCGAAAATTCCCCACAGAGGATTTGAGAAATGAATTTGTAACTGCGGGAAGTGATGAAGTTAGTATCTAAACCACACCTC
>NC_057814.1:523191268-523205767 GCF_018294505.1 Triticum aestivum | reverse complement strand
TTCTGCAGAGATAAAAATATGAGTATTAATATACTATTATCCTATTCTTGTTTCAGGTTGATCTCAACAAAAAAGTTGTTGGCAGTGACCTCCCAAATGAATCACATAACGAAGCAGAAGAATATGCTCCATTGAGTGCTATGCAGGTGATGTAATAGTTTCTTCACTAATAAATATTCTACTGAGAGTGGCCTTTCAAGACCCGGGTGCCTAGACACCCTCATATCCAGACTGTCTGTGCAAAGAGCGTCGCCTAGAGATATGTGCCACGTCCAGTAATTAGCAGGTCTAGGATTTACTAAGCGCGGGGAGATAGAAATATTTAAAACGAAAATAGGCTAGACCCACACTGTTCATCATAGGCAGAATCCACCTAGCCTGTGACCGGCCAGTCTAAAACTGAATTGACATGTCAGCCTGCTATATACAGGAAATATAAACCCATTGGCCCGTTTCTTGAACAGGCGAAAAGAAATCTCGCCTTTCGAACCTGACTATATCGGCCAGTCTAAAAGTGTATATATGCTGTAGACCTTTGCATAATCTATATTCTAAACGCTTTACTACCCTCCGAAATGAAACAAGAAGGCGTTGATAATATTTTGATATGCAAACTGAAAGGGCGCTGATGTAGAGACCCTGGGCCCTGCTTTCTTCTGACCATCCTAAGTAATACGTGGCGGGATACATCTCCATGCGATACAGCGCATGCACCGTCCATTGGTTGTCGCTTCAATCTTTTTACTCTGTGTTGTCACTTCAATCTTTACCAGATTGACCTCCTATCGCGCCTACTCCCATGCACTGCCTGACCTCCTAACTGACCTACGCTTCCTGCTACAGCATAGGAGCGCCGCTGTTTGTCTGAATAAATTGGTTGATTAAATGGCCTGACACTGCAAATGCTCTGCTCCTGAATAGACGCTAGCACGAATCTTACTGTCACTAAGCGGAATAGACACCTTTTCGAGATTCTACTTCATTCTCATACTTAAACAATTGTTCATCATAAGTTGCAGGAACTACATTCTAGCGACTGAGCGAACCAAAGAGTGTTACACCGGTTTATCGTTACCACAAGAAAAAATGGTTGCTAAGGATAAATCAAGGGTGTGCAGAATTAACTTTACCGAACAAGACTAACCAGGAATTGCATCCTAGCAATTGCGCAAGAACCAAAGAGGGTTGCACCAGCTTATTTTCACCACATGAACACACAGTTGCTAAGGTGTGTGTGCCCGCGTGCATAAATTTCTGTTGTGTTATCAAACAATGTCTATGTTTTCTATAAGTTTACTATCACCTAAACTGAACCTCAACTGTAGAAAGCACATGATGGTCCTGAAGCAAAGAATGGTCATGCTGAAAATAACAATGCGACCAAGCAAGGTGGTCCTGAACCAAGTGTGCAACTTCATCGCATCACTAAGCAGGTATATTATATATATCTGAATGACAATGGTTAGAATAGTTAGTTGGTCTAATTCCATGTGCAATCATCCCTTTCTGCTTAAAGTGAAATCTTCCATGTGTTGTGATAATGAATGCTTCATTTCTTGAAAAAATAGGATAAAATGAAAGTTTTTTTGTTTTCGTTGAACCCGAGAAGCAAAGATAAATTTGTGGCCGAAGGAACTTTAGTGAGTAGAGATAAAACATACGTGGTTGGAGGAAACATGCTTGGAGAGCAATATGTAGCGGTTTCTGTTTGTGCTGTTTCCAAAATTTGAAAATCAGACACTGGTTAGACCATATGGACAATTGCAAATAGTAAGGGATGCTATTGGTCATGTTATTGCATGGCCTCTATCACATGTAAGTACACTTCCATGCAATCATCATATGCTCCAATGTGCGTGCTTAAGGCTTTATATTTAGGAAGATTCTGTGTGTTTTTTAGGTAAAAAACCAAAATTAACCACTCCTGCACAACCTCAAAACAAGCCACCAAACGCTGGTATGGAACATCATCAAAGTAAATTTGTTCTCACACTATTCTTCAAGCTATGTTCTAAAATTTTCTCTGTTATCTTTCTTTTTCAGGGTAGCTCAAGATTTAGAAAAGGAGTGCATTGCAGGAGCCATGAGCAACTATAGAAGAATTAGTATTTAGATGGACAAATATTATGTATTATATAAAGATTTTATCTTTAGAGGAAAACTTAGTTCTACTTTGTATGATCTCTTCTTAATTATTTGCATATTTTTTATGAAGATCTGATTTGATTCAGTTGTGAACCAAAAGTGTTTGTTCCTACTAAATGAAATTGTGCTAATGGGATTGTTGTGGATACAATTGGCGATATGGGTGGATCCCTTCATATAATGATATTGATTGCTTATGAATGTGATTGGTGATATGGTGGATGCTTTTATATAACAATATTTGTTGATCATTCTGCACAAGCATATGGCATGATAAAGTTACTGGATTTGAAATGGCGAAGTACAAATTTGGAATGAATCAAATATTATTTAAAATAAAATATTATGTGGTTAAAAAAACCTTTTGTATATTTAGAGATGAATATAACGTCTGTACATAGCGTGCATAGGAATGGGCCTAGGACCTATGGCGATTTAAATGGCCCTGTTAGTAGAGACGTACGAGCACATGTAGCACAACGACTCTACATGTCTAGAGACGCTTTTGAACGTCCAAATATAGCGTGTCATAACTAGAGACGCCTTAGGACGTCCCAATATAGCGTCTCATGCCATGTACAGACGCTTAGCCAGCGTGTCTATATGTTTTGAGACGGTCCGTGAGGAGACACTCCAAAGACGCTTTACTAAGTCGATTCTATGGTTGCCTAGAGATGAAATAACACGTCTCTAGGTATGGAATATGACGTCTCTACAGGTAGTTTTTGTTGTAGTGTGTGGTAGGCAATTAAAGAATAGAGAGATGGTTATAGTAACATAGGTAGATACCGTAACATAATAAATGTGATGCTACTATGTGTCATGCATGGCAATAAATGAGACCACCTATGATACTAATCTATGATACTATGCACTATAGAGGTAGTAACATAGACTAGTAACATATGCATGTTACTAGTCTAAGTTACTCCCCACTATGACCAGCCTTAGAGTACCACTACCTCCCTTCCAGTTTAAAGGGCTCGATTCAAAAATTTCACCTACTCTTAGCAAGATAGTAGAGGCGGTGGAATAGTTTTTGAAGTCTGCAAAAGTACTCAACTAATGCCGTCCTTCTTCACAAAAAAATGTGTTTACCAATGCATGCATGAACACTAGTTACTCTAACCCCCTCTCTTCTTTAATTCTTTGCCACATCAGCATGTTTTCTATTCCCGTGTGCATGATACCAGCTAAGATACCACCATTATGGCCAGCCTTAATCATCGCATGCAATAATTTAGAGCACCTTGAAATATGAACATGTGTGGGGCGTGTATGTTTTTAATGACTTGAGACTATACCTAGCCCCGCATGCAAGATGACTTATTATGCACCGTTCCCCATACCTGCAGGAAGCCCGTTCGTCACCAAATCTTTTCCTCTCCATGCGTGGAAACAATATGCCTGCCAAACTCTCCTTCTCCCTCCGGCGGTCCCACCACTCCACCCCGTGTGAAAAAATCTGCATGCATGACTCTCCTCCCCCCACGCTCGTCCAATCCGTTGTGACCAGCAATATTTCCACCCCTTCGCTCCCCCGTAATGTACTCCAACAAATATTCCCACGTAGTTGTTACTTAACTGCAGGTGCATTGGGTCACTGACATATGGGCCGAACAGGGGTCTGGCCCACATGTCAGTGACGAACTGGACCTGCAGTTAAGTCAGTGCAGCTCAGTCCATATCTTACGTAGGTGTGCCATTGCTCGCTATAAATACTGCTCCTCCCATGACATCGCTATCTCCTCCCCCTCACGTTCACGTTCATCGCTATCTCCTCCCCCTCCCTCTCATGTCGACCACCATGGCATCGCCCCTCCCAAGCCCTAGGAGCCCCTCGCTGCACCGCGCGGACGGTCACGCGTCGCCATTCCGTTCCTCGCCGCCACTAGTCGAGGAGGACGCGTCGGCGTTCCGCTCCTCGCCGCGACGTGACGCGTCGCCGTTCCGCTCCTTGCCGCGACGCGACGCGTCGGCGTTCCGTTCCTCGCCGCCACTAGTCGAGGAGGACGCGTCGGCATTCCGCTCCTCGCCGCCACTAGTTGAGGTGGACGCGTCGGCGTTCCGTTCCTCGCCGCCACTAGTCGAGGAGGACGCGTCGGTGTTCCGTTCCTCGCCGCCACTAGTCGAGGTGGACGCGTCGGCGTTCCCAATCTCGCCAGCACGCACGCCGGAGGACGCGTCGGCTCCCCGCTATGAGGAGAACGCCGTGCCGCCCGCCGAGCCCCCCCAGCCTTGAGGAGCTTTGGAAAGAAATGGATGTCGCCTTGTGGGAGGCTTTGCCTCCAGCAGAGCGCGCCAAAATAGAGGTGGAGAAGAAGGCCGAGGAAGAGAAGCGCACCACGGAACAAGCTGCCTGGGAGGCCTATGTCACGTCCGAGAGAGTCAGGCAATTGGCTCTGTGGCAGAAGGCTCGTGCGAGGGCCGTGAGGGTGGCGGAGGACGCCCGTGCCGATGCCCTGAGTGCAGTCGGGCTCAAGCGCCTCATCTACGCTTGGCGGTACGTGGACCGGGTGCACGCTTCCAGCGAGGAGGAGTACCTGTTGGCACTGGATCACCTCACCGGTGATATCGTGCTCGCCCGCCGGCAAGCCGCCAATCAGCACCTCGCGAGTTGCGAGGCTGAGGAGGAGGCGTTGTGTCGGCGCGCTGGGAAACGGCCGCGCACCAGGGCACTCGTGGCGCGCCGCAAGCACTGCTGCAAGCGCCGTGGCTTTTAGGAGGAGTATAATTTTTGTTTCGTAAGGCGATCTCATTAGTTTTGGGACGCAAATGATAAATCCCGAACGTTCAGGAATTTTTAGCATCCTTAATTAAGTATGTAAAAGCGAAAGTTTGGAAACCTTGTGTATTTGTACGCATTTTGCAAGTATGTGCATATAGCACAAACTTTACTATATACTATCGCACTACCCGTCTCTCTCGATATATGCTTGCAGACTGTGCTACTCCCTCCGTCCAGGTCAATAAGTCATCTTTGGTTGTGCACCGTGACCAAGAAGGAGGGAAGACTTATACACCTAGACGGAGGGAGTACTACTATTACTTATGTACGTGCAAATGCACGTTTTAACATTACGATGCGGTTTTTGTAAAAGTAGAAAAACAACACTAGATAAGCTTGTGAAACGATTCAATGCAAAACAAATGCAAAAATGCTCGTTTGATTGTTTACTTTTAGCTTCCTTCTCTATGGTTATTTCTCTGTCATACTTTGTATGGAGTATCTCACTGGTTGGAAAGGCATGCAAATTCCCAAACCGCTTCCTACACCCTGTATCGAATTTTTTGCCTAACAAGGTGTGCCGTGCAATTGGAATTCCAATTTGAGTACTACTACTAGTAGGAGTACCAGGGGCCAGTTCTTTTAGGCTTCTAGATTAGTAATCCCATAACTACTACCTCCGTCCTGGTTTATTGGTCCCCATTGTAATCTGTGTCAAATTTTGATCATAAATTTAACTAATGAAATGTTAGTGCATGTCACATGCACTACTCCATCCGTGTAGGTGAGTAAGTCATCTTAGGCTGTGCACCGTGACCAAGGAGGAGGAGAAAACGAGAAATGTTAATGTTTATTTGCTAATTAATAGTATTGCATGCAATGAACTAACAACTGCATGTCGTGTTTGATATCTCAAGTCATTAAAAGCATGCACACTCTTTATCTCTTATTGGTTGATATGTCAAGAAACAAGAAACGAGGTACGGAGTAGAAGTTAATGCACCGCGCCTAAGTGTTTTGGGATTACTTGGTTTTCGTAAGATGACTTACACACCTAGACGGAGGGATTACAATGGTGAGGAATAAACCAGTTAAATCTTTGGTCAAAATTTAGCACAAATTACAATGGTGAGGAATAAACCAGGATGGAGTAGTAGTTTGGAAGCCCAAATAAATGAGTGAGGCGCCTTATTGTTACTCTCCACTGTGACTAGTCTTGTGGGAAAAGCTGGGGAAGCTGCCAAAAGAACTGGCCCTAGGGGTAGTAGCTAGGGATCGAGTGTGCGAGATGAACCGGAGAAAGTAAATGCAGAGAGATGAAATGCAAAAAATACGGAGGGATGTGATGGTTGCTTGTCCGTTTATTTTACCAGGCCACTTATTACTGGGAGTGGTTGGGTTTTGCGATATGACGGCTTTTACTGACGCGCCACGAGCGGGGTGAGAGGTGAGACTCCCGTGCAGCGCCGCCCTCTACACTTGTACTACATCGGTCGTGGTTTATTAGTACCCCATTGAATTTGACGGAAGATTTAACCGACAAAATGTTAGTGCATGTCAACAAAAACAATATCGTTGGATTCGTATTTGAACATAGTTTTGAATGATATAATTTTAGGTGACATGCATCAGCATTTATCGTACTATATATAATGTTAGTTCAATTTTTGTTGTACTAATCTATAGTAGTAAGGTGCCCGTGCGTTGCACCGAAGAGTGAAATGCATTGATCGGGGAGTTGTTTATTTTGACAAAGGATGTGGGGGTCATCTCATGTGTAACGGCCATCGATAGGTTTCTTCGGATATTATTTCATCTCTAGAGCTCACAAACATCTGGGTGAAATAGATAAAAAGGTATCTTTTGCAAACAAAAGCGTTCAACTGTTCAACCTGCATCCAAAACTTGTGAAGAAGTAACACTTATTGTGCTTTGCAAGAAATGATCTTTAAGAATTAGTTTTTGAGTATCGATTGTTATACATGTTGGCTACAGATGACATGGCACTTTCTTATAGTCAACAGTTGGCTATAATATTAAGTAATATTAACCATGCCCTTATACATCTAGACGGAGGGATTAAATCAGGATGACTTGCAAGTGGGTAGAGGAGATGCAAGAAATGGTTCATCGTAAGTCTTTCACCAGTACTGTAGTAAAAATTCATACATGGAAGATTCTAGACTAAACCATAAATGGATACACTTCTATTCATGCGCGATACTCCAATAGAGCAAGATCCTGCATGGAAGTCTCCACATGCTTAGACAGCGGATTACATTGAGCGAAGACTAATGATCAACATTTAACTTGATAATGCGTATGTCCAGGTGAACCTCCTTGGAGTCCCCATGCACCGCGTCGGCGGGTAAAGGATGCCATGGGTTTTCCAAGTCCACATTGGCGGGATAGTCCCAGCTCCCCAGAGTCCAAGTCCGTTCGATGAGGCCGGTGTCACTGCCCACGCGACCCGCAGGGGTAGTAACACTGACCAAGCACCCGTACATCGGCCTCATGTCAGTGTCAGCGTCAGCGGCGTCGCCCCTGATGCACATTACAGAGACGGGGCGGCGGCCTGTGCGGGCCTCGCCGGTGCCCACGATCGAGAGGAAGACGCTGCCGTCCTCCTCCGAGACTAGCAGGCGACGGTGATCCTCCAGCGACTCCGGCATGGTGAACGGGTAGCACGTCTCGTACTTGATGTTCTCCGCCAAGGGCCAGCAGTGACCGCTGCAGGCATCCATGAGGTGATACACCATGTCCGCCGGCGAGCCACAAAACGGCATCGGGCACTCATAGCAGTGGACGAAGGGCTCCTTGGAGGCATCGACCAGGCCGTCCATGAAACGGGAGTGGCTGTAGGGGACGTTGCGCCAGTTGAATATATGAGCAAGTTAGTACGAGATTTAATCCGAATAAGCACAAAATAAATCATGACGGCTATAACAGAGATGAAACTAATCACGTGGACTAGCATAGTAGTAGGATACACAGCAAAAACATGAATTCTACCATGATTTCGAACAGGAAGGACAAAAACACATACGGTGCAACGGGAGCAGCACCGTTGGCGTTGAGGTTGTCGCCCATGTCCAAACACCACGTAGACACGGTCTTTGAGCATGGTTCGTAGTCGTTCCACGCTCGGGCATTGAGTTTGTAACTATTTTAGATTAGAATATACTACTCCTCCGGTGCTAGTAGTAGAGCAGAGTCCTACTCTACTACTCTACTCAAGCAAGTTAGGGCATAGCACTGTAGGGAGTACCAGCACTTTGATCACTCAAGCAAGTTGTCTGGCATCGACATGACCCTACGCTGCTGGTATGTGTCTCGTAAGTCAAGCGGCGTGTTGTAGTCTTCATCACCTGTCCACTTCCCGCAGCACATATTCGCTTCTCCATCTTTGTCCGCACATAATCTCGTCCAATCTTCCATCCCCGCTAAGGCGCCTCCCCCCTCGTCCGAAACCCAAGCACTAACAATGGCAGAACTGAGGAGCGTCCGCCGAAAGAGTGGCTGGAATTCGCTCCCCACAGAGGTAATCAAGCTCATTGTTTCGCGTGTGGACAATCTCAGTACCATGCCGCTCGCCGCGTGCTCGTCGGGGCTGTACCGTTTACTTAAAGCCCTTAGGCCGGAGCTTTTTAAGCTAGCTCCTTGCTTGCTGATGCCGCCTGATCTTCAGAAACGACGTGTCACGCAGCATAAGATCGTAGGGTGGCGAGTATCAACCCCCTTGACTGCGATCCGATCCCCGTCAGCCTCAACTACATTAACGGTATGTACTGGGCCGGCATGAACACGTCTTGGATGGTGCTCATCGACGGTCACGGTAGCTGGATGCTCGTGGAGGTCTACACCTGGCGATTGATCCCCCTTCCTTCGATTAACACTGCACTGCTTTGGCACCACGGCCCAGAATACTCGGAATCTTACAGTAGCCAACATGATACCAAGTTCGATTTGCTCAAGGTTGTAATCTGCCAAGTGCCCACAAGATCTGCGAATTATAAAGACTTCAGGCTAATTGCGTTCTTCAACCGTGGTCTCGCCTATCTGACAGGTCACTGTGGTAAGTGGATAAATCTGCACGTCCATCGCAGGATCATACATCCTCCATGGTTCTCTGATGCCATTGAACACAAGGGCTTCATTTACGCTGTCGACTCCTTCTATGGCTGGACGTATTGCTGGCCTACTCCAGTCATCGCTACAAACGGCTGTTACAGCAGTATGTTACTTTCCTATGACATCATGATGGCTTGCTTATATTACTGTCAACATTTGCTGAAAAAATATTCATGCTCATAACATGCTGTTCTTAAGATTGACTAAATCAAAAGCCCTTTTTTATTTGCCTCCAACTTGATATGATGTTGTAGGCCGCCTGGTGTCCCTACCCTTCCTAATCTCATAACCTTTCAAAGAAAAGCGGCATGGCAGTTGCAGGTGGTTTCTGGATCGATCAGACGACGGCGAAAGATTGATGATCGTTCGCATGTACCGGACGTGTTGTTTTGCGGAATACAATCACAGTCACTGCAAGGTCTTTGAGCAGGATCCCAGCTTCTCTGGGCCTTCAGGAATTTTCGACTGGAGGCTGGTAAGTAGCCTTGGTACACGCTCTATGTTTGTCAGACTGAATTATCCGATTAACTAGCAGATAACCGACGGCAAGGATCATGATGGCAGCGCGGTTTCGTTCATCAGGCAAAACTGTGTGTACAAAGCATACCATGCGTCTCTGCATGCACCATACCCTGATATGTGCCGCCACGCTCTGCAGCCCAAAGTAGGAGAGAGGGTCGCAAGTATCAGACTTCGACCTGCTGGCTGGAGTTTCCCCCGTCAGGCACCCATCCGGTTCAAGCCGTCAGCCAATCTCCACAGCTTAATAAATAGTAACGTCTAACTGAGCCAGTTAGTTAGATGCGTACACTTGGTGTAGTAGGATCTTTATTTAGTTTGATGCATACACTTGTTCTTTTTTGGTAGCCCTTTTGTAATGATGGCTGATGTTTGGTTTGGAAGAGAGAGTTGCATCTTCACTCTTCTGGCCTGCTTACTGCTTCTGTTGCACCCCCAGCCCTGGTTGCTGCTGCTGCTGTTTTCAATGTACAATCAGTAGTATATTTTGTCCGTTGGTTGAATAAATGTGTTGTTAGAACGACAAACACAATGTTTTGGAAGTCGTTGCACGGTTCGATCCTTTAGTGCCCCGTACCGTACGTAGCGCATACTATTTTTCGTACGGAACACATTTTCCACTTGTTGATAACATGCAGCCCACTGATGAAGGCACAATAGAGAAGCCCATAATTAACTGGAAGGGAGGCTCTCACATGAATCCGGCCCAGGTACATGCTCATGGTCCCCTAAACATAAATAAGTAAATAAATAAATAAATAAAGCTAAATGCTCATGCACCATTTATTTGGGAAAATAGGTAGCCCAGTATTTCATTTTGAAGAATACCCAAGCTAGGCCTATTTGTTTTCTCCGAATTACTGGGCTACAAATCTTTCAAGACGAGGAGGGATGCATTCTGGCCTGGCTTAAGAGTATGGTCAATGTCTGTTAAAAGTAATATCAAAAGGGGTTGAAAATTCCAAAAAATTTATAGCAAATGGGATATAAGTTTCGTTTTTTGTTTTTGTTCTTCACTGATATCTTATACATATTTCATTGGATTTAACATGACATAGTACTAATTTATTTTTAAATTTGTTTTAGTATGGCTATTAATTTTTGGATTAAGAATATTTCGTTCCGGAGCAAAAATTTGCGAATTTTCAAAATTTCCCACATATTTAGTTAATTTTTTGACCCTGGTATAGACCAGAAAATGGCCAGCAATTCTAAAAATAGAAAACGGGCTGCAATAAATTCCATATGAATTAGAAAATGAGTACAAATTATAAAAATAATAGCAAATGGGCTGTACACGCCACAGATTTCGAGGCTGACTTGTTTACACAAGGCTTTGTCAGTGAACACACGATTCTAGCAGCAGTGAATGTTGGATGTCCATCCAACGGCCGACGTGCTTCTTCAATCTCTGATCTTCCTGCTCCAGCCGCCCAAACTGGCACCGGCGGGACTGCCTGCTCCCTCCTCTTGTGGCCCGCTGTGATGGCGCGCAGGCTTCCCCGGCTCACCCTACTCCCTCCGCTGGCCTGGCCGCACGCAATCAACTGCCTCCCTATTACGTGAAAAAAATGATTCCTCCCACTGACATCTGGGGCGCACCGGTTGGGAGGCTGACCTGTGGGCCTACTAAGTTGACGCGTACGCAGGGCTTGTCAACTTAGTCAACAAATGATTCTAGCAGCAGTAACCGTTGGATTGAATCGAACGGTCCTGCTGCTTCTTTAATCGCTGCTCTTCTTCCACCAGCTGCCCAAACCAGCGCCGGGCAGACCGCCTGCTCCTGCCTCCAGTGGCCGGCTGTGCTGCTGTTGAGGCCTCATCGCCCCCTACTACTCCCACCGCTAGCCTGGCCCTGCGGCGACGGTAGCCTCACACCGCAGCCGAACCAGTGAACCCTCGTACTCCTCTCCGCGTGGGCATCCATTGCCGCGTCTTCCCCGGCTCTGCGTCGTCCCCTTCCTAGGCCTCGCCGTCATCCACCGCCTTGGTGCTCTCGGCACGGTGTGGTCAACGTGGTCAACGACATTCCATCGGAAGAGTACTGTACGTGGAGAAGCTGACAGCTGGGTCCACAGCCACATCCCAGTTTTTTTGTGATTTTCCTAGTAAGTCGCTTTGTCAGGCCTGTTGGGCTGCAAATCTTTCAAGAAGAGGAGAGCTTTCATTCGGCTGGCCGAGAAAATGGCCCATAAGTAATGAGAAATGGGCTGTACACTTTTAAAACACATCAAACCGGCATTTAGTTTCAAATATCTTTTTTTTATTTCGAGATTTTAAATTACATTAATTTTTATGCGTGGAGAATTTGTTGGATTTTATATTGATATACATTTATTTTTAAAATCAGTTTGAATGTGAGTTGAAATTTCGGGATTAAAAACAGTTCGGACCGCACCGAAATATGCAAAATTTCGTATAATTTTCTTAACCGTGGCCACAATATGGGCTGTAATGCTAACAAAAAGAATATGGGCTCAAAAAACCTTAATAATTAGCAAATGGGCTGTAAATTATTAGAAATAATGGCAGATGGGCTGTATGCTGTTTTCCACAGATTTGAGGCTTTCCTAAAAAAAAGGTTGACGCACAAGCAGTGACTGTTGGATGGCCATCCAACGGCCATCGTGCTTCTTCAATCTCTGCTCTTCCTGCTCCAGCCGCTCAAACAAGCGCCGGCGGGACTGCCTGCTCCCTCCTCTCCGCGGCCGGCTCTGCTGCCGCGCAGGCCTCACCGCCCCACCGTACTCCCATCGCTGGCGTAGCCATCCCTCTACTCACCCACACCTGCTGTTATTCTCGGGCGACGGCAGACGAACCAGTAAACCCTCATACAGTCGTACTCCCCTCCGCGTGGGAAACAACTGCCGAGTCTTCCCTGCCTCCGTGTCGTTCCATTCCTAGGCCTCGCCGTCGTCCACCGCCCTGGTGCTCTCGGCGTGGCCTGGTCAACGTGGTCAATGACCGACATGCATCTGAAGTGGACTGTACGTGGAGAGGCAGACAGCTGGGTCCAGGGCCGCACGCAAGGAAATGCCTCCTTATTACGCGCAAAATAATGATTCCTGCACCTGACATCAGGGACCCACCGAAAGGGCCTCTGTATTTCACGAAAAAACGTTACCGCCACTGACAGCTCGGACCCACCAGCTATATCTTCGCACGCAAGGAAGTGCCTCCTTATTACGCACAAAAAAATGAATACTCCCCATGTTAGCTGGGACCCAGTATAGTGGCAGGCTGACTTGTGGGCCTACTAAGTTGACGGGGACGGAGGGCTTTGTCAAATTAGTCAATATGCAGGATTCTAGCTCCAGTGACCGTACGATGTCCATCCAACGGCCGTAGTGCTTCTTCAACCTCTAGTCTTCTTGCTCAAGCCGCCCAAACCGGCGCCGGTCGTGCCTCGTGCTCCTACCTCCCGTGACCGGCTGCGATGCGGCGAAGGCCTCACCGCTCCCTACTACTCCCACCGCTGGCCATGCCATCCCTCTACTCACCCACACCCACTGTTATTCTGCGGCGACGGCAGCCTCACACCGCAGCGAACCAATGAACCCTCGTACTCCTCTACGCGTGGGCATCCACTGCCGTGTCTTCCCCGGCTCCGCCACGTCCCCTTCCTAGGCCTCGTCGTCGTCCACCGCCCTGGCGCTCTCGGCGCGGCGTGGTCAACGTGGTCAAGGAACGGCTTCCATCGGACATGGACTGTACGTGGAGAGGCTGACAGTTGGGTCCATGGCCGCAGCAAGGAAGTGCCTCCTTATTACGTGCAAAATAATTATTCCTCCACCTGACAACGGGGACCCACCAGACGAGCCACCGTATTTCACGAAAAAAACGTTTCCCCCCTGACTGCTGGGACCCACCAGCTACATCTTCACACGCAAGGAAGTGCCTGACAGTTGGGACCCACCTGGTCGAAGCGTACGTAGCGTTGTCATTCTGGTCGCGAACGTGTACGTACATATACTGGTGGATGTAGAGGCGCGCACGTGTCGTAGTAGAGGCGCGCACGTAGCATGTACACGTACGTACAGCGGCCAGGGTGCAAGAAATAAAATACGGCCACGTATGTGTACATATGGGCGGGGTCTCGAACGCCTACTCGCGCATACGTACGGCCAGGGCTCGTGTACATGGCTGGGTCGAAACGGAGAAACAGTGTTGTCGTCGTGTTCATGGGGAGGCAACTGAATGCGTCGTGTTCATGGGGCGGCAACAGAATGCGTCGTGTTCATGGGGAGGCAACGGAATGCATCGTGTTCATCAGGAGGCAACGGAACGCGTGGGAGCCAACCGGCTGGGTCAGAACGGAATGCGTGGTCGTGTTCATCGGGAGGACTTGGACGGAACAGGCGATGGAAACGAGGCCTGGTGTCCCGCAAAACGGAGGAAACGGACCTCCTACGTTCGGCACGGGGTCCTGTTGATCGGGAGGGGTGTGGCGTACCGCAAAACAGAGGAAACAGACCTCCTACGGTCGAAACAGGGGTCATGTTGATCGGGAGGGGTGTGGCGTACCGCAAAACGGACGAAACGGACCTCCTACGGTCGAAACGGGGGTCCTGTTTATCGGGAGTGGTGTGGCGTACCGCAAAACGGACGAAACGGACCTCCTACGGTCGAAACGGGAGTCCTGTTCATCGGGAGGGGTGTGGCGTACCGCAAAACGGGACTCCACGGGATACTGTTCATCTCCACCGTCGACCTCCTCCAGCCTCCACGGGCTACCGTCGACCTCCTCCAGCCTCCACGGGCTCCTGTTCATCCAGCCTCCACCGCGAGCTACTCCACCGGCTACTATTCAACCACCCCTCCATGGGCACCCCTCCACCGTCTACTGTTCATCCAGCCCTCCACACCACGGGGTCCTGTTCAACCACCCCTCCACGGGCACCCCTCCATCGTCTACTGTTCATCCAGCCCTCCACCACACCACGGGGTCATGTTCATCCAGAGGCAACGCCACCGCT
>NC_057814.1:523158481-523190958 GCF_018294505.1 Triticum aestivum | reverse complement strand
TTCATCCAATCGATCGGCTTCAGTTAGCAGCAATAGTGAAGGAATCGCTCGATCGGGTTTAGTTAACAACCATCGATCGATCACTCGGGTTCAGTAACACGTAGCCTGCAGTGCAATCGCTCGGGTTCAGTTAGAGCCCAACGCCTCGCTCAGGTTCAGTTAGAGCCAACGCCTCGCACACACGCGCGTACGTGTACGAGAGAAACGCGCATCGCTCGACCCCCGACCTCCCAGCGTAACCGGGAACTGCCCAAAATTTTCCTCCCATCGCTTCTACCATGGTTTTTTCCATCATGGACGACCCAAAGAATGTCATGCAGCCGCGTCTCCGGCCCGCCCAGGACGAAAAGCCCATTTTCTGTCATGATTTTTTGTCATAGAAGTAGGAGCCCACCACATCTATGATGATAACGGGTTTTGTCACAATTATCGTCATAGAAGTGTCATATGTATGACAGAAAAAAAATTGTTCGGCCCAAAATGTCACGGATGTATCTTTTTCTTGTAGTGATAGGATGCAACCAGAAGGTTTTGTCAATCCTAAAGGTGCTAAAAGAGTGTGCAAAGCTCCAGGGATACATCATGGACTGGTGCAAGCATCTCGGAGTTGGAATATACATTTTGATGAGTCGATCAAAGCATATAGTTTTATACAGACTTGCGGTGAAGGCTGGATTCACAAGAAAGTGAGTGGGAGCACTACAGCCTTCCTCATAAGTATATGTGAATGACATATTGTTGATCGGAAATGATGTAGAATTTTTTGGAAAGCATAAAGGAGTGTTTGAAAGGTGTTTTTCAAAGAAAGACCTCAGTGAAGCTGCTTACATATTGAGCATCAAGATCTATAGAGCTAGATCAAGCCGCTTGTTAATTTTTTTCAATGAGTACATACCTTGAAAAGTTTTTGAAGTAGTTCAAAATGGAACAGTCAAAGAAGGAGTTCTTGCCTGTGTTGCAAGGTGTGAAGTTGAGTAAGACTCAAAGCCCGACCACGGCAGAAGATAGAGAGAGAATGAAATTCATTCCCTATGCCCCAGCCATAGGTTCTATAAAGTATGCCATGCTATGTACCGGACCTATTGTATACCCTGCCCTGAGTTTGGCAAGGGAGTACAATAGTGATCTAGGAGTAGATCACTGGACATTGGTCAAAATTATTCTTAGAGGACTATGGGAATATTTCTTGGTTATGGAGGTGATAGAGAGTTCGTCGTAAAGAGTTACGTCGATGCAAGCTTTTCCATCAATCCAGATGACTCTAAGTCTCAATCTGGATACATATTGAAAGTGGGAGAAATTAGCTAGAGTAGCTCCATGCAGAGCATTGTAGACATAGAAAATTTGCAAAATACATATGGATCTGAATGTGGCAGACCCATTGACTAAACCTCTCTCACAACCAAAACATGATCACACCTTAGTACTCTTTGGGTGTTAATCACATGGCGATGTGAACTAGATTATTGACTCTAGTAAACCTTTTGGGTATTGGTCACATGGCGATGCGAACTATTGGTGATAAATCACATGGCGATGAGAACTAGATTATTGACTCTAGTGCAAGTGGGAGACAGAAGAAAATATGCCCTAGAGGCAATAATAAAGCTGTTATATATATTTCCTTACATCATGATAAATGTTTATTATTCATGCTAGAATTGTATTAACTAGAAACATGATACATGTGTGAATACATAGACAAAACACAGTGTCCCTAGTATGCCTCTACTTGACTAGCTCGTTAATCAAAGATGGTTAAGTTTCCTAGCCATAGACATGTGTTGTCATTTGATGAACGAGATCACATCATTAGAGAATGATGTGATGGACAAGACCCATCCGTTAGCTTAGCACTATGATTGTTTAGTTTATTGCTATTGCTTTCTTCATGACTTATACATGTTCCTATGACTATGAGATTATGCAACTGCCGAATACCGAAGGAACACCTTGTGTGCTATCAAACATCACAACGTAACTGGGTGATTATAAAGATGCTCTACAGGTGTCTCCGAAGGGGTTTGTTGGGTTGGCATAGATCAAGAATAGGATTTTCACTCCATATATCGGAGAGGTATCTCTAGGCCCTCTCGGTAATGCACATCACTCTAAGCCTTGCAAGGAATGTGACTAATGAGTTTGTTGTGGGATGATGCATTACGGAATGAGTAAAGAGACTTGCCGGTAACGAGATTGAACTAAGTATGGTGATACCGACGATCGAATCTCGGGCAAGTAACATATCGATGACAAAGGGAACAACGTATGTTGTTATGCGGTTTGACCGATAAAGATCTTCGTAGAATATGTAGGAGCCAATATGAGCATCCAGGTTCCGCTATTGGTTATCGACCGGAGATGTGTCTCAGTCATGTCTACATAGTTCTCGAACCCGCAGGGTCCGCATGCTTAACCTTCGATGACGATTTGTATTATGAGTTATGTGATTTGATGACCGAAGTTTGTTCGGAGTCCCGGATGAGACCACGGACATGACGAGGAATATCGAAATGGTCGAGAGGTAAAGATCGATATATTGGAAGGCTATATTCGGACATCGGAAATGTTCTGAGTGATTCGGGTATTTTTCGGAGTACCAGAGAGTTACGGGAATTCGCCGGGGGAAGTAGTGGGCCTTAATGGGCCATATGGGAAAGGAGAGAAGGGCATCAAGGGGTGGCCATGCGCCCCCCTATGGCAAGTCCGAATTGTACTAGGGAGGGGGCGGTGCCCCCTCTCTTTTCTTCTCCCTCTCCTACTCCTTCCCTCTCTCCCCTCTTGGAAAAGGAAGGGGACTCCAACTAGGATTGGGAATCCTAGTTGGACTCCCCCTATAGGCGCGCCCCTCCTAGGCTGGCCTCCTCTTCGTCCATCCTTTATATACGTGGCCAAGGGGGAACCCCAAAGCACAATAGACAATCTCTTAGCCTTGTGCGGTGCCCCCCTCCACAGTTACACACCTCGGTCATATGGTCGTAGTGCTTAGGCAAAGTCCTGTGCCGGTAGCTTCATCATCACCGTCTCCACGCCGTCGTGCTGACGGAACTCTTACTCGGCCTCAACTGGATCAAGAGTGCGAGGGACGTCATTGAGCTGCACGTGTGCTGAACACGGAGGTGTCGTACGTTCGGTGCTAGGATCGGTCGGATCGTGAAGACGTACGGCTATATCAACCGCGTTGATATAACGCTTCCGCTTTCAGTCTACGAGGGTATATGGATAAACTCTCCCCGCTCATTGCTCTGCATCACCTAGATAGATCTTGCGCGATCGTAGGATTTTTTTTGAAATTACTGTGTTCCCCAACAAGATCACCGTCGCACACTCCCTTTACCTTCGGGATATATGTTGAACCTAAAATAAATGTTATTTGTTGTTTGCGTTGAGCATAATATGATTGGATCATGTTTATTGCAATACGGTTATTCATTTAAGTCAAAGAATAATTGTTATTCTGTTTACATGAATAAAACCTTCTCTGGCATACACCCAAGATGAATGGTTTATTGAATCTCGATCATAGTGGTACACATATTCAGGATATTGATGCCAAAAGATGCAAAGTTGATAATGATAGTGCAACATACTAGTGGCACTGCCGTTTAGGTCATATTGGTGTAAAGCGCACAAAGAAACTCCATGCGGATGGACTTTTGGAATCACTTGATTATGAATCATTTGATGCTTGCGAACCATGCATCATGGGCAAGATGACTAAGACTCCGTTCTCCGGAACAATGGAGCGAGCCACTGACTTATTGGAAATAATACATACCGATGTATGCAGTCCGATGAGTGTTGAAGCTCGCGGCGGGTATCATTATTTTCTGACCTTCACAGATGATTTGAGTAGATATGGGTATATCTACTTAATCACTACTAGAAAAAGGGCTATAGATGGGATTGACACTAATGGCGCACCAGACAAGCGGTGCGCCATTAGTATATACTAATGGCGCACCACCTTCTGATACGCCATTAGAGTTGAAACTACTAATGGCGCACCAGGCGCAGGGTGCGCCATTAGTATCAAATTTTTTTTAACTAGTGCGCCTGTCCAAACATACTAATGGCGCATCCAGACACAGTGCGCCATTACTAGTTGTAACTAGTAATGGCGCACCTGGCCCAGGGTGCGCCATTAGTATCAAAAATGTTTTTTTAACTAGTGCGCCTGTCCAAACATACTAATGGCGCATCCAGACACAGTGCGCCATTACTAGTTGTAACTAGTAATGGCGCACCTGTCCCAGGGTGTGCCATTAGTATCAAATTTTTTTTAACTAGTGCGCCTGTCCAAACATACTAATGGCGCATCCAGACACAGTGCGCCATTACTAGTTGTAACTAGTAATGGCGCACCTGGCCCAGGGTGCGCCATTAGTATCAAATTTTTTTTTTACTAGTGCGCCTGTCCAAACATACTAATGGCGCACCACCAGAAGGTGCGCCATTAGTAACCTGGATTACTAATGGCGCATTTAGAGTTGGTGCGCCATTAGTAAGTGGGCAGCAACAAGATATTTTGGACAGCCTCTCCTACCCATACTCACTTTCTCCCCACTTCATTCTCTCCACCTCCTCCTTGTCTCGGGTGCCTCCTCTTTTTCACCTCATTTCCATCATAGATTCATTCAATTTAAGTGGTTAAATTACCTTGTTTTGATAGGTAAGTAAGGGGGGAAGCTATATTTATGTTGTTCTCCCTACAACAATGTGCACATGCACTTTTTATGGCCTAGCTAGATCTATGTATGTTCGTGGTGTTGCATATGTTTGTGGTGTTGCATATGTGTTTGTGTTTGGAGGTGTACCGGTATTTGAAATGCGATAGTTGCCAATATTTTGCCGGAATGTTGATTCATTTCCGTTTCGGCGAGAATTTTGGCATTAAACATTCTTTTTGGTCCTATTTTTAGGGAAAGTCATGCCAAATTCTTTCTTGGTTCTAAAATATCGTTTTGCTCTACCCCGCAGGCGACCATGGTCCACATGATGACCAAAGGCATCGTGAATAGGTTTTTGAGGTCCGCGAAGGCCGAGATGCTTCAAAAGAACGAGACGGAGATAAGATGTCCATGTCGAAGATGCAAGCTGAAGAGCCTTATTGCGGACCCGGAATCCTGGCAGGTGCGGGACCACCTGCTCTTGCGTGGTTTCATGGATGGCTATCGGTGGCAAGGTGATGAAGATGACTACGAAGTCGTCCATGGGGGCCGGGCAAGAAATGAGGAAGGGCAGCAAGACAACCACCGCGGCTCGGGCGGGCGAGAAGACGAAGAATCCTCAGGAGATGATCACGACGGTGATGCTGTACACAGTCATCATGTAGAAGATGCAGGACATGATGATGAGGAAGATGCCGGAGCAGACGACGGGCATGATCATGAAGATGATGATGCCGGCGGAGCAGACGACGCTGGACCATCGATGGGCTGGGTGCAGGACCCTCATATTCAAGAGCTGCTTCTCAAGCAGACGGATAATGCAAGAGCTGCCGCCCGAGAGAAAGCCAAGATGGATCAACTTGAGTTAGACGTGGTTACTCCATTGTATGAAGGATGCAGGCCCGAGGATACCCGCCTGAAAGTAACGCTCATGGCTCTGGAGATGAAGGTAAAACACAAAATGACCGACGCATGCTTCGACGAGAACATGTCATTTTGGCACGAACGTCTTCCCAAGGGGAACAAGTGCCCGACCAGTTTGGAGGAGGCGAAGAAAATCGTGTGTCCTCTGGATTTACCGCACGTGAAATACCATGTGTGCATGAACAATTGCATCATTTATCGGGACGAGCACGCGGAGTCTACCATATGTCCGGTGTGCGGCGTCACTCGATACAAGAAGAGGAAGAAAGCTCCTCGAAAAGTGGTGTGGTACTTTCCGATCACTCCTCGTCTGCAGCAGTATTTCGCGGACCCTAAGGTAACAAAGCTCCTGCGTTGGCACGCGGATAGGTAGGAGAAGAAGCAAGAAGATGACGCAAATGATCCGGAGATAGATAAAAAAGACAAGATGCTGAGTCACCCTAAGGATGCGAGCCAGTGGCAAGCGTTGAACTTCGAAGACCTAGAATTTGGGAACGATCCAAGGAACATCGTGCTGGGTGCGAGCACCGATGGAGTCAATCCGTTTGGCAGCCAGAGAAGCACACATAGCACCTGGCCTGTGTTTGTGTGGATGTACAACCTTCCCCCCTGGTTGTGCATGAAGAGGAAGTACATTCACATGAGTATGCTAATCGAAGGACCGAAACAACCAGGGAACGACATCAATCTGTATCTGGGGCTGCTGAAAGAGGAGCTTGACACGATGTGGAAAACGCCAGCCAATACGTGGGTCGCCGCAGAGAAAGAATATTTCCCTATGAGAGCCGCGCTGCTCACGACGGTGCACGACTATCTCGGTTACGGATATGTCGCGGGGCAGGTGGTCCACGGATTTTCTGGATGCGTCAGGTGCATGGATGACACAACGTATCGCCAGCTAGATAGAGATCCCGGGTCTTCGAAAACCATGTTCATGGGACATCGAAGGTGGCTTCGCGAAGATGACCCGTGGAGAAAACGCAAGGATCTATTCGATGGTGAAACCGAACCCCGAGGACGCCCGCGTACGAGGAGCGGCGAGGAAATAGACGAGCTATTGAAAAATTGGAAAGACTGCCCACTGCCGGGAAAGAAGCAAAAGGCGCCAGAGCCGGGAAAGAAGCGAAAGGCGCCAGAGCCGCTGCTGAAGGTATGGAAAACGAGGTCTGTTTTCTGGGACTTGCCGTACTGGAAGATCCACCGTGTGCCTCACAGCCTTGATGTCATGCATATCACGAAGAACGTGTGCGAGAGTCTGCTTGGTACCCTGCTCAACATGCCAGAGAGGACCAAAGATGGGCCGAAAGCAAGGGCAGACTTGAAATCAATGGGCATCAGGCAGGTGCTTCACGCTATATATGATGATGATGATGAGGCGAAGCAGGACACAGAAAGTCGTCGCAAAGGCAAAAAGGCCAAGAAGACCGGAAATGACTACTCTCCCACGTGCTTCACTCTAAGTCAGGAGGAGATCGAGCAGTTTTTCACCTGCCTCGTAGGAGTAAAACTTCCTTACGGTTACGCGGGGAAGATAAGCAGATACCTAGACCTAGCGAAGCTGAAGTTCAGCGGGATGAAGTCCCACGACTGTCACGTGCTGATGATGCAGATACTTCCAGTTGCAATCCGTGGCATCATGGACGCGCACGTCCGTGAAACGCTATTTGGCCTATGCAACTTTTTCGACGTCATCTCTCGGAAGTCTGTTGGCGTGAGGCAACTCAGAAGGCTACAGGAAGAGATCGTGGTGATACTATGCGAGCTTGAGATGTACTTCCCGCCCGCATTCTTCGACGTTATGGTGCATCTGCTGGTCCATATCATGGACGATATCATCCAACTCGGGCCGACATTCCTGCACAGCATGATGCCGTTCGAAAGGATGAATGGTGTCATCAAAGGATACGTTCGCAACATGTCACGTCCAGAGGGAAGCATAGCCAGGGGCTTTCTGACCGAAGAGTGCATCTCCTACTGCACGAATTATCTAGGCATCGAGAACCCCGTTGGTCTGCCCGTCAACAGGCACCTCGGCAGGCTCGCTGGATAGGGTCACCGTGAGGGTCGCCGCGAAATGCATGTCGACTTCGAGGGTCGACTCGCCGACTTTGAAAGAGCAAACCTAGTCGCGCTACAACACATAGACGTGGTCGATCCTTGGGTGGTAGAGCACAAAACCTTTATTAAGAAGACGTACAATGACCGAGGCCAACAGAGGACGGACGGAGATATACTCAAAGAGCACAACTCATGTTTCACGCGTTGGTTCAAGCAGAAGCTTCTGTCGTACCCTTTACATGAGGATTCTTCCGCGGAAGAACAACTCATATTCGCCTTGTCACAGGGCGCCGAGCACAACCTGATGACCTATGAGGCGTACGATATCAACGGCTACACATTCTACACCGAGGCCAAGGACATGAAGAGTGATGGTTATCAGAACTCCGGGGTAACGATGGAAACCTACACCGGTAACGACAAGGACAGATACTACGGAAGGATCGAGGAGATCTGGGAGCTGAGCTACGCTGGAGAGAAGGTCCCGATGTTCCGTGTCAGATGGGCCAAGAGCGTCCTAAAAGAAGACCGGTATTTCACCACCATGGTTATACCCGAAGCCAAATCCAAGACCGCAGGCGCAAACGTCACCGCGAAAAATGAGCCATGGGTACTGGCTTCCCAAGTGGACCAATGCTTCTTCATTACCAACCCGTCAAAGCCCAGTCATGTTGTCGTGAGGAGAGGCAAAAGGAAGATCATCGGAATGGATGGAGTAGCCAATGAGCAAGACTTCGACAAGTACGGTGACCCGAGAATCGAACATGACGACGATGATGAAGTAGCAGCATACACCACAAGAAGAAGCAGGACCACCCTACCTAAAGGACGTCCGCTCCATAGAAGAACTCCATTTGCGAAAAAGAAGGGCAAGAAGATTGTGAACAGATAGCTAGCTAAGATCGATTGTATTTAAATCGTAGCCTTCATTTCTCGATTGTATTTCATGGGCACTTTTTGAACTATCATGAATATTTTTAAATTTCATGGACACTCGATCTCGATCCCCCTCCATCTCGATCGCTATCCCACCTCGCCAGATCCGGTCCCCGTCGCCGCTGAGCACCCCCCGGTCCACTGGCCCCCCGCACCCCGCTCATCCTCCCCCGCTCCACCGGCATTACTGTTTGATGATATTTTCTAAATAATTATTACTGTCTTATAAAAAAATATTACTGTTATGATTTAAACAAGTTTGAACATATTTAAACACAAATAAATATCAAACAGCATTTTAAATGCATAAAAAAAATTGTGGAGCCTGGGAATCGAACCCAGGACCTCCTGGTGTGAGAACTGGCTGCTGACCAGTCGAGCTAGTAGAGGGAACTTGGTGTGGACCAGGTCAGGTGGAAGATAACCTGTTGGCTCGAGCAGAAATCAAAAAAAAATACTAATGGCGCACCAGGGTGAGGTGCGCCATTAGTATGGATGTACTTATGGCGCACCGAGGGGTGGTGCGCCATTAGTATTGTGCCCTCGCCCTCGCCTATCACCGGCCCAAACCTATCCCCTCTCTCTCCCTCGCCCTCGCCCTCGATCCCCTTCCCCTCTCCTCTCCCGACGCCGCTGCCCCGCCGCCTCGATGCCGCCCCGTCGTCCTCGTCTCCGCCCCGACGCCCCGACGCCGCTGCCCCTTCCCCTCTCCTCTCCCAACGCCGCTGCCCCGACCTCCTCCTCGCCCCTCGACGTCGCCCTCGATCCCCTTCCCCTCTCCTCTCCCGACGCCGCCGCCCCATCGTCCTCGTCCTCGCCCTCCTCCTCGTCCGCGCCACCGCCGCGCCGCTCCGACCTCCTCCTTGTCCCCTCCGGCCTCCTCCGCCTCCTCAGGTACTGCCCCCACCTCTCCCTCCCCCTCCGGCCTCCTCCTTCCCCTTTGTAAATTTTAGGGTGTAGGGTTTGACTCTGAAGCTTTGTATTCTGGCAGTCAATTGGATGCATCATGCCTTATCCAAACGCGCCTGCAATTGCTCGCCACACAGATTACTTCCATAATGCAGCATAAATTTGTTTCAGTAACCCTGTAGTGCACTTTTTTTGGAACCGTCTATTGCCCAGTTGCTGTAAACTTTTACAAATTATCACATAGTCTACTGTTGAAGTGCAGCTAGATATTGGTGAAAATGAACCATCATAAAAATCTGTAGTAGCTACTATAGTGAAAAAATACAACCAATCTTCTTTGCACTCTTATATATGTTAGCAAGCTCTTTTATTCTACTTAAGTCAAAATTGAGCACATCATCAAGTTGTGTATTTTTTTTTCAAGTACCTGCACAAAGAGACACACAGGGAAAATATGGCTTCAGAGCAACAAAAGATCAAATGAAGCCCTTGTCCATGTCCAGAACTAGTTATATTGAATTTTGATGCTTCACCTAACATCTGACCACTTTATGTGGTCTAGGCGTTTACTGCATGAAGAAAAATAATCATGACTTTGTGCAAGACACTGACTAAAAATGGGTGTAGCTACACCCGGTAGTAGGATGCATTTTCCTGGTAAAAATAATCATGACTTTGTGCAAGACACTGACTGAAACTGGTTATGAATATGTATATATATATGAATGTTAAAGAGGAAAATCATGAAGGGTAGCTGCCAAGAATTTTAGATGAAGCAAAGCAGTGTTGCCCTGTTCTTATGCTGCCAATAGTTAATTTGATTTGATGATTCCCCTTTGCAAGATTTTGATTTTGATTTTGAATTGCCGAATAGTGGTAGTAGTACTACCACATTGCACTTGGAATTGCATTTGGAGAGTGGAGAGTGTGATGATGATGATCAGGTAGCTAGCAATGTGAAGAGTGGGGTGTTGGTGATGAGCAAGCAGAGGATGAGTGTGTAGTGCAATGCGAACGAGTGTAAAGTGGCAAGCAAGCAAACAGGGGAGCAGGAAAAGGTGTGGGGTACTGCTACTCCTCTCCTCTCCAGTAGGCATTGTGCTCACGTAAAGGGAGCTGTGATCTTCTTCCTCCTCCTCCTCCTCTTCATATTCTTCTCTCTCTCTGTCCCTCTCTCTCTCCCTGCATCATCAGCATCAGCATAAGCATCATCACCATGCAAATAATCTAATCTAGGAGTATCTATCTATCTTTGTGTTGTGCAAGGGGAGTCAGAGAATATATTTGTATGTGTGTATGTGTGTGGTGTGGTTAGCTTGGGTATAGGTGGTCTGGCTGGCTGTTGCTCTACCACCAAGAAAGGAAGGACTCACTCCCCACCCCTCCCCTGCTTCCTTTCTTCCACCCCATCACCTTCAAATATGCTCCCACATCTCACTCACTCCAAACAATACTCCGATTCAAACCCCAAATCTAGCACCATTTTGTTTAGGTACAAAAAACAGTAGCAGTTTTAAAAGAATAGTAGCAATTTTAAAAACAGTAGCAAAAAAATTAGGTATAAAAACAGTAGCAAATAAAAAAAGAGTAGCAAATATAGCTAGGGAAATTTTGTTTAGGTATAAAAACAGTAGCAAATAAAAAAAAGCAGTAGCAAATTAAAAGAACAGTAGCAAAAAATTAGGTATAAAAACAGTAGCAAATATAGCTAGGGCAATTTTGTTTAGGTATAAAAAACAGTAGCTACAATTTGTAAAAAGCATGAGCAACTGATCTGATTCATCTCATCCTCTCTCGATCTGCAGGATACAAGTGGAACAAGGCAGGGGCGTAGGTGCTTGCTACTCAGGCACGGCGGCAGAGCCAAGCACACCCTCCTCTCCCAAGGTACCAACCCCTCTTCCTCTCCCCCTGTATATACTGCTGTCCAGTACATTTTTTTGCTCAATTTGCTGCTGTCCAGTACATCTTGTTAAAATTGCTGCTGACCAGTACATCTTTGCAATATATGGTGATGTGTACCATTCTTGATAGGATGTATCAATTGTAGTAGATGGTCAAGAAGATGTATAGAAAAGAAAAATGATGGTTAGAGTGGTGGCCTAGTTGTATAGGATGGTTAGGGTGGTGGCCTAGTTCTTTGGGCTGTCTTTGGCTGTACTTAGAATAATCCGCAGTTCAAAAAAAAATACCATGTCAAGTGTTCTTTCTCTAAGATGTTATTAAATAGACATTGAGAAAAAAAATGGAACTAAGTTACCTGGAATGATCATATTGGCCAACTATCTTGAAGTAGAGTATTCATATTGGCGAGCTAGCAAGTATATATGATTGGTTCCCTCTTTGCTTTACTTGGTTCAAATTTCAAACTCTGCGTCTTTTTAGTGACAAATCCCAATACGAAAGGCGGAGCGTGCATGCATATTCAGCTCATTACACTTATTCATTGTGGTTGGGGAGTTTTCAAGTGTAGTGTTTTGTCCAAAATGTTGAATGATACTGCTTGGAGATGCATATATTGTTTCACCTCTTCACATGCCAATGTATTTTCCATGTTGTGATGGAGGCCTTTTTTGCCTTGTCCACCTGAGAGGCCCTTGAGTTTGCTGGAATGTCGATTAACTTCCGTTCCGGCAAATTCGGGTACTCCATATGTCCTATTTTCAGCAAAGGTCATGCTGAAATTTTCCGTGAATTTTAGCATGACTTTGCTAAAAATAGGACATATGGGGTACTTGTGACTAATGCATGGGCCGGGGTATCTTAGTAGTTAATTAAGTAGGATCAAGTGCCCTGGCGTACTTGTGACTAATGCATGGCTTTTAGGGTGCCTCGGTGTCGATAAAAACCGAAATGATGAAAGCTTAGGCTTTTAGGGTGCCTCGGCGTCGAAAAACCCTCAATGATAAAAGCTTAGCTTTTAGGATGCCTCGGTGTCGACAAACCCTAAATGATGAGACCATGATCTTGTTCCTTGACAATAACCAACTTTTTGACCAAACTTTGTTCCTATTTAGAGAGAAACATGGCCAACAACGATGAGGCCGGGGGTTCGAGCGTCAAGCCATTCTGGAAGCTGTCCCAGGAGATGGAGGAACAACCTCACTTGTATGAGGACGCCGCCTTCCCCACCGATCCTGAGACCACTTATGGTACCGCCGAGGATGACCCCACTGATGCCACGACTGATGGTGCCGCCGAGGATGCCACCACTGATGATGGCGGCGCACGCACAGATGGCAGCCAACCGAAGAGGCAATGGAAGGACCGGCGCCCGACCGTGCTCCGCACCCTCAAGGAGGAAGTTACTGAAGTGGACTCCGACGGGAATCCAACGGCGCCCGAACGAATAGTCAAGGGGTACTCGCTTCAGCTCGGGTGCATTCTCCGGAGCACCGTCTCGATCAACACCGAGAACCTGAGGCATCCTGACCGAGGGAATTTGCGCAACCTCCTCTTCACGAAGCTGCACGAACGATACAAGTTCCCCGCTGAATTTGAAAACACAAGCCTCAAAGGGAATAAAGTGAACAATGCTGCCCTCACGAAGATGAGCAAGGCCCTGTCTACTTGGAAAAGCAATGTGAAGAGAATGATCGAGAAAGGTGAGAGTTATGAGAAGATCAAGGAGAAAAATCCTTGGATCACCGAAGATGACTACAACGACTTCAAGATCAATTGCTCGAGCACCGCAAACTCCGAATCAAGTAAGTGGGGGAAAGAAATGCGGGAGCTGAACTTAGGGGAACACACACTCGGTCCCGGCGGTTACAGAGTGGCGGAGCCTATATGGGACAAGGAGGAGGCGGACCGTGCCGAGCAAGGCCTACCGCCCCTCTTCGATAAATACGGTGACAAGCAGACCAGGAACTTTGTCAGGGCCCGGTACAAGAAGGACCCGAAAACAAAGGAGCTTACCACGGATCCGAAGACCAGGGCGCTTGAGCTTGTTCTGGTAAGGAATACACCCCCTCGTAATTAGCTCCATATGGTTGCATTCTAATTAATGAAGCCAAATTTCTAAATGGTTCACATTCCTTCCGCAGGCGACTGAAAGCAGTAGCGCGGGGTCGACTAAGAGCAACCCTTGGGACACCACTCTAAATAGGGCGTTGAATGTAATGAAGAACAAGGATAAGCTCAGTAAGCCGACGTCAGCTGGTCGTGTGGCCGGCAAAGGCTTGTCGACAAAATGGTCATCATACTATGACACTGCTGGGCGAAAGGAGAAAAAGACCAGCTCGGAAAGCCAGGCGCGCGAGGTTCAAGAACTTAGGGCACAGGTGGCGCGGATTCCGGAGATTGTCCAAGAGCAAGTGCAACAACAACTCGGAGCGACGATCACCGCCATTGTGCCTACCTTGATCCAGGGGATTAGTGCGCGGATTGCGGGCGGCCAACAGGGGCCGCCCCCGATTCCTAGCTTCACGGCCAGCAACTCGCAGAACGCGATGGCGGGGCCATTGGTGTCTCAGGCAGTGCCGGCATTGGTGTCTCCGACGCCGGCACGGGAGCTTAATGCACCCGGGTGTACGCCGGCCGGCACCTCTGCAGCAAGCGGCCCCTCCGTCAACTGCACGCCCGGCGTTGGCGGTGCCTCGACATTAGCCGAGCTCGACGCCATCATCACGGTAACTAATTAAGCCTCTCTCGGCCGAGGACTTCATCTCCTTGCCTTTGACTGGGCATCCCTAACGCCCTACATGTTTTCACAGGGCGCCGCCGACGTTCCGTGCACTCTCCTGCACTTCGTGAACAACGAGTTGGTCGATGTCGCCAAGGGCAAAATCGTTCAACCGGGCAACCCCTTGTTCCACGGTACCCAGATGCCACCCAACTTGTTTAGGGTTCAACTGGTTCGGGTGCTGCCAGGCTGCGACGAGGTGTTACCTCCGATTCGACCCATCGGGGCCGACGATGATGACGTGATGAACCTCAGCGCCTGCCTGAGCTGGCCCCTGCTTTGGCCGAAGAGCCAGATTCGTTTGGGGGCGGGGGACACCACCCAAAGACAACACCGCCAGTCGTGCCGGCGCCAAGTCGGCCCCATGGCAAGACCGCCGCAACGGTGCCGGACATCCCTATGCCACTGGATCCAAACATGCATATGGCACAGGATCAGAACGACGACGACAACGATACATTTGCCAACGTCGATCAGTACTTTGCCGATCATGGGGACGGTGGCGACTTCATGGGGCCTCCTTCTCAAGAACCCAACCCAACAAAAGACGTGTGCGATCTAGCTGGTACCGCGGAGAAGCCAAGTTGCAACAGGCGTCGTCTGCAGTTCAGCTCTCAGGAGACGCCTCCAGCTGCCGACTTCACCGAGCCTCAGATAGGCGAGGTGCGAAATATGATCAGCCCCAACACACTCAAGAAGGCGGTCTGTGAGCAGAACTCGGTCCCATTACAGGAGATCAAGAAGAAGGCACGCAAAAGAAAGACTAACAAGGGTGCGGGCCAGCCGGCACCGAGTACGATCTGTGCTCAGGACGGGCCACCTTCAACTGCGGATATCTCGAGGAGGGTGCATGTGGTGGGTAGGCCGATGCTACCGAGAAATATGCTCGATGCTGCAACCGGTGCTATGCGGAGTCTGCATGACAGTGTTCTTTCTTTGGAGAAGCGGCGTCTCCGAGAGAAGGATGTGGCATACCCGGTTTTCGCGGCCAAGGTGCCAGAGGGCAAGGGCTTTGTGGAGAACTCCATCGGGGGTACGATCGTCCTGCGGTTTGATGACATCCACCCTATGTTGAACCTTCATCCGCTGCACTACACCTTCGTTCGGCTATTTTCGCTGAGTATGGAGATGCGGATCATTCGCGACAAGACCCCGGACATCGTGATAGTCGACCCCTTCTACATGCGTGCCAAGATCTTGGGCAGCGCTGGGGACCGGCAAGTCGCGAGTTCTTACCTCGAAGGCGTCATTCTGGCAAACCAAGATAAGGACAACTTCCTCGTGCCTTACTTTCCCGAGTAAGTCCTCCCCTCAACCGCCCCGTAACATATGAATTCTTAGATTTTGATCGTTTTTCTTTTAACATTCCGTGTTTTCTGCAGTGACACACATTGCACGCTCATCCTCCTAAGCCCCAAATATTCCATGGCCACATATTTCGACCCGGACCGTCAGTCGAACGTAGACTACACAAATGTCAAGAAGGTTCTTGATGATGTTCTCCCCGGCTACGTCAAATCTGGAGGCACCTTCACCAGGCCTATTCGTAAGTACGGCAAGCACGTGTTCTCCCACAATACGACGTTCTGCTGCGTCAAGCAGCCACCTGGTGGTTAGAAGGGTGCCTACTACTCCATCCATCACATGCGGGCGATCGTACGGGACCATCATCAACTACTGCTACCGAGTAGACTCAAAGATTGGGCCGCGAGCCTGTCGGCAATCCAGGACGCGGACATCAGACAAGAATTCTTTCGCATCCAGTCTTAGTTTGCGGAAATCATCCATCAAGATGTCCTTCGTACCTCGGGGCAGTTCTACCTCAGAAATCAACCGTCCAACAGTGACATCGACACAATCCTACAAATGCAGGCTGACAACGCCCGTTGTTTCATGACTCCCACGATAGACGGCGGCTTCATCCACGCTCCGGTCCCTTGAGTCGAGTCGAAAGCAGTGATGCTGTGTCTAGTTCTGAAACATCGATTGGCTCATGTTGTAATTAAACTTTAATGAACTTGTAGTATGTCTCTTTGGTTTCGAGAGTCCTTCAACTTAGATGTAATCGATGCTATTAATGTCTTGCTTTTCTCTTCCGATCGTTCTATTGCATACTTATATATTGCTTATGTATTGTCTGTGAATTGGTACTAACGTTTCGTTTGGCTACTGCATAGCGATGCCGTGGTATGTCGTGTACAAGGGTAAGGTTCTCGGAGTCTATGATGACTGGGAGGAGTGTCGGAGACAGGTTCACCGATTCAGCGGTAACAGTTACAAAGGGTACGCCACTAGGGCCGAGGCCGAATCTAGATACGCCCGCTATCTAGCGGGAGAGGGAAGGGAGCATTGGAGGAACCGGATGAAGACGAGTTTCATCGTGATGATGCTCATCGTGATGACCGCAGCTCTCTTCTATGTGATGGTAGTTTAGATGATCGATATCGACTTGTAATGTGAAGACAAACTCGCGGTCTCGAGACTTGTAATATAATGTTCTATCTTTGTTCGGTCTTTTCAATTCGGAGACTAATATGATGAATTGTATTCGGAGACTAAAATGATGAATTGTATTCAGAGACTAATCTTCTATTGTATTCGATGAATCTGTTGTTGATGTGTGCTGTCTATATTTTGTCCAATTATACATTTTGTAACCTGTGCAAAAAACAGAAAAATAAAAAATAAAAAACCTAATATTCATACTAATGGCGCATCACATCATAGTGCGCCATTAGTATGCCAGAGGATACTAATGGCGCATCACTAAACAGTGCGCCATTAGTATGCCGAAGTTACTAATGGCGCATCCAGTTGTTGTGCGCCATTAGTATGCCAAAGCACCTGGGTATAGATGGCCCCCTGGGAGGCATACTAATGGCGCACTGTTGTATATACTAATGGCGCATCTGGGGTGCGCCATTAGTATACCAGATACTAATGGCGCACCAGTGGTGCGCCATTAGTAAAATATACTAATGGCGTGCTACTAATGGCGCACCACTAATGCGCCATTAATGGCCAAATTAGGTGCGCCATTAGTAGGCCTTTTCCTAGTAGTGAATGAAACACAAGTCTGAAACATTTGAAAAGTTCAAAGAATTTCAGAGTGAAGTTGAGAATCATCGTAACAAGAAAATAAAGTTTCTATGATCTGATCATGGAGGCGAATATTTGAGTTACGAGTTTGGCCTTCATTTGAAACAATGTGGAATAGTTTCGCAACTCACGCCACCTGGAACACTATAGCGTAATGGTGTGTCCGAACGTCGTAACCGTACTTTATTAGATATGGTGCGATCTATGATGTCTCTTACCGATTTACCACTATCGTTTTGGGGTTATGCATTAGAGACAGCTGCATTCACATTAAATAGGGCACCGTCTAAAAATCCGTTAAGACGACACCGTATGAACTGTGGTTTAGCAAGAAACCTAAGCTGTCGTTTCTTAAAGTTTGGGGTTGCGATGCTTATGTGAAAAAGTTTCAGCCTGATATGCTCAAACCCAAATCGGAGAAGTGTGTCTTCATAGGATACACAAAAGAAACTGTTGGGTACACCTTCTATTACAGATCCGAAGGCAAGATCTTTGTTGCTAAGAGTGGATCCTTTCTAGAGAAGGAGTTTCTCTCGAAAGAAGTGAGTGGGAGGAAAGTAGAACTTGATGAGGTAATTGTACCTTCTCTCGAATTGGAAATTAGCTCATCACTGAAATCAGTTCCAGTGATGCCTACACAGATTAGTGAGGAAGTTAATGATGATGATCATGGAACTTCAGATCAAGTTACTACCGGACCTCGTAGGTCAACTAGAGTACGATCCGCACCAGAGTGGTATGGTAATCCTATTCTGGAAGTCATGTTACTAGACCATGATGAACCTACGAACTATGAGGAAGCGATGATAAGCCCAGATTCCAACAGATGGCTTGAGGCCATGAAATCTGAGATAGAATCCATGTATGAGAACAAAGTGTGGACTTTGGTGGACTTGCCCGATGATTGGCAAGCCATTGAGAATAAATGGATCTTCAAGAGGAAGAAGGACGCTGATAGTAGTGTTACTATCTACAAAGCTCCACTTGTTGAAAAGGGTTTTTGACAAGTTCAAGATGTTGACTACGATGAGATTTTCTCACTCGTATCGATGCTTAAAGTCTGTCTGAATCATGTTAGCAATTGCCACGTTTTATGAAATCTGACAAATGGATATCAAAATTGCATTCCTTAATGGATTTATTAATGAAGAGTTGTATATGATACAACCAGAAGGTTTTGTCAATCCTAAAGGTGCTAACAAAATGTGCAAGCTCTAGCGATCCATCTATGGACTGGTGCAAGCATCTCGGAGTTGGAATATACGCTTTGATAAGTTGATAAAAGCATATTGTCGGGTGGTAGGTGCGACATATGCCAATGGGTGGCTTATCATTGTGGGAGCCAGTAAGACATCGCCGGTGCCTAGAAATGGGATAAGGCGAAGACATGCACGCCGACGGATCTTACCTAGCTTCGGGGTCTCCGTGGAGATAACACCCCTAGTCCTGCTCTGCGGGGTCTCCGCATGATCACTAGATCAACACAAGTAGCTACAAGTGCTCCTTGAGCTGTTTGGCTAGAGGAGGAAGAAAGGCAAGGCTGGCTCTCCTCTTCTCTCTATGTGGTGTCTAAAACTATCTCAGAGATCAACCCTTTGCATGGGTGCCCTGGGGGGTTATATAGGCCTACCCCCAGGGATACAATGGTAATCCGGCTGGGTGCGGGTCCCAGCCGTCAGTGTCTGGGTTCGCCGGCTTCTCCGCCGGCCGTTGGGGCCCGCCGACTGGTGGGTCCCGCCAACTGGTGGGTCCCGCCGACTGCCGTCCTCTTGGTCAACAGGTCGGCCCCACCGCTAGGGGGTCTTGTCGGTGGCTGGTTACTGTTGCCTCGCCCTTGATGACGAGGGCTTTGTCGAGGTAAGCATGGCTACAGTGCCGCCGCCTGGCAGGCTCTCACTGTAGCCTAACCTTGTCTTGTCTCCTTAATGATGCACATACTTCGAGGGAGGGAGGTAGCCGGCTATTGGGAGCCGGCTACGCCCCAGGCCGACTAGGGGAGGCCTGGCCACCTTCGAGCGTCTCTCTAGCTGAAGGGGCCCGCTGCCCGCGGGCCGTACTGGCGCCTGTTGTGGGTGGCGTCACGGTCAACATGGCAACAGTGCCGCACCGGACGGGGGATGGCTGACCCATACGGCGCACTGTGGCCATACATGCTCCGGGATTCGGGAGTGGCAGGCTGTACTGTGGCCATGCCCCGTCTCATCACCGTTATGTGGGTGCAGCCCTGGTGGGTGTAGTCTTGGCCGGCTTCCGGGAGTCGGTGTTCTTGTGGCCGGCTTTTGGGAGTCGGTCTTCTTGTGGCCGGCCTCTGGGAGTCGGTCTAGTTATGGCCGGCTTCTGGGAGTCGGCCATCTTGTGGTTATCTTCGGGAAGGTTTTTGAGGTCGGGTCGCCTTCCGATAGTCGGCCTATGAGATAGCCGACCAGGGGAAGGCGGCCCTGTGTTTTGGATGCTTGAAGGCCCGATCGGCCTGATAATTTTTCAAAGAGCCAGGGGGAGTCGGTTAGGCTACCCGTGGCCATTTACTCCGACAGTAGTCCCCGAAGCTGGTTGGGCTTCGAGGCTGAGAAGAGGACGGGAAGCTCGGTTAGCTTCCTATCTTGAAGAGCCAGCAGCTAGGAGCCGGCTTCGGTTGGGTGCGCCGTTTTGGCGAGATTTTGAAGTCTGAAGGCGGGAGTCGGCTGGTGCGCACGCCGGGTTGCGGGCCGGCCGCTCGCCGCCCGCGTACCGCGTGGCACCCTCCGGCTGAAAAAAGCCTGCCAGCCCACGCGCGTGATGGGACGCCGCCGCAGGCCGGGGGCCCATCACTCGCACGCCTAGGCCCAGGCGCGGATTCTCTGTGGCCCAAAGCGGGCCGCACGCCTTCCGGCGGCAGTTTCTGCACGTCATTAGGGCGCAATAATCGCAGGACGTGGGGGAGTGGGCGTAGTTAATCCCATGTTCCCCCCACGCCTCGCCTCCTCGGCTTCGCCGCACGAGGCTATAAGTAGGGGGAGGAGGGGGAGCGGCAGGCGGTCGCATGCTCACCCTCGCTCCACCATTTTCTTCCTTTCCTTCTCCGCCGCAACAGCCCTTCGCCGCCGCACCGTCCCTCTAGTCTTCGCACTACCCCGTAGCTTCGCCGCCGCAGGGCCGTGATTTCGCCATCGCCTCGCCCTTTCTTGTCAGCTTCTTGCTGTCATGCAGCACGGCGGAGACTGGGATGGCTCCAACGTCCACGCGGACCACATCGACTTCCTCCGCAAGACGTGGTGGCTGCCCGGCAAGAACCAGGTGTGGGTCCGTCTTGTGCCGAAGAAGGAGATCTCACCGGCGCCGGAGGAAGGCGAGCGGGTAATCTTCCGTTCGCACTTCCTGCACGGCCTCGGCCTGCCCGCGAGTGCCTTCTTCCGCTCCTTCCTCGAATTCTATCAGCTCTAGCCGCACCACCTCACTCCAAGCATGGTGGTGCTGTTGTCCGCCTTCGTCACCCTGTGCGAGGGCTTCCTCGGCGGCCTTCCCACCCTCGAGCTCTGGGGGGAATTCTTCCAATCCAAGCTTGGCACCCACATGCAGGGCGTGCCGGCTCAGAGCGGCGCCTTCATCACGGTGCGGAGGTCGGCAGCCGACAACCCCTTCCCTGCCATCACGCTGATCCAGTCGGTCAAGCTCTGGCAGAAGTCGTACTTCTACATGAAGAACGTCGCCCCGCAAGGCGACTAAGTCAATTTTCCGGCTTACGTAGCCGGCCCACCGGCTGGGAGGCGGCCCCAATGGTCCTATCGGGCCAGGAAGCTGTCGCCCGCTGGAGCCGCCGCCGTCGCCCGACTCCGGGTAATGATCCAGTCGGAGGGCCTGACTGGGTCCGTCCTGATGGCCGCCTTCGTGGTGCGCCGGGTGCTCCCACTTCAAGGCCGCCCTCATTTGATCTGTCAAATGAGCGGCCAACTCGATCCGAGTCGGATGTGCACCAAGGAGATGCCTCATGACGAGGTGGCTCATATGGTGAACTATCTCGCGAACTGCAAGCTCTCCGCAGAGTGGCAGTTTGGCAAGGAGCCGTACTCCCGTGCCAATCCCCCGCCTATGGTATGCTTTCTTTATATTCTCTTCTTTAGTTTTGTCACCAAGTTTTTCTTGGCCGACTCTGACCAGTCGGCACGTCTTGGCAGAGCCCTCTCCTTCGACCTGCGGCCGGGACAGCGGGGGCGGATCGCCAATTTCTCCCCGACCGGGCGGAGCATGACTTGGAGGACCCCGACTTGGGGCGGCCACTATGGATGATAACACCGAGGCAGGAGGCGGCGAAGCAGGCGGCTCCGGGCTTGGAGCCAGCTTCGACGACTGGCCGGAAGACGACGAGACGGCGCGCAGATGCGCCGGGCCGCATCGGGCTTGTTCGGCAGTCGGCCGAAGAAGCCCAAGAGCGGGGCGGCGGCGACCAGGCGGGATGAGGCGGCCACGAAGGCGGCCTGCTTCCGCAAGGTGGTGAAGCAGCCGCAAACGTTTTCAGCGTAAGTGTTGATTCTCTTGCATATTCCTTCTTCTTTTCTTGTCGATTTCTGAATCCTTGTCTTGACTTATCAAACAGGGCTTCGCTCTCTCTTGAGCGGATCGCTGCCGCCTCCGTGGTTGGATCGGCGGGAGGATCCGCAAATACCCGCCGCGTGGACCCCCGTGCCGAGCTTCAAGCGGCAACGGAGCGGAACGCGCGGGAGGCGGAGGAGCTGAGGGCGGCCGCTGCCAAGGCGGCGTAGGAAATGGCAGAGGAGTCAGCGAAGGCACAAGCTGACGCGGCGGCCAAGGCCCAGGCAGAGGCTGCAGCCGCAGCGGTAGCGGCGGGGGCCTTGCTTGTCACCCCCCTGCGCGTTGTGGTGCCCGAGATCCTGGAGCCCCCGCCGGAGGAAGCCGGTGGCGACCTGTCAGGGATGGAGAGGGAGGAGGACGACGTCGTCGTCCGGGAAAGGGAGGCGGCACCGCCATCGCCGACTGGGGTGGACCGAGGCGGCCGACTTGACGCGCCGCCCGTGCGGCCGGCTGGAGGTGAGCCGGCTGCGAAGACGGACCTGGTGGTCCGGTCGTCATCACGCCAGCGCGCGGGGAAGGCGACTTCGGTGACGGACCCGCAGAAGGCCGCGGGCTCTAGCTCGTCGACCCAGGATCTGGAGACAGCCAGCGCCAGCTCGGGGTGGACGCCGGGTGGTGGGACGGCCGTGGTGAACGTGGTGGCGCAAGAAGTCCGGAACCGGCTTCAGTCCCAGGCCGCCGTGCTGAGGCAGTACAATGACTAGTTCCTCGCAACACGGGCGGCCATTCGGGTGAGTCTTCCTGCTTTTCTGTTTCTTGATCTTGATTTCTTCCGTGGGGGTGCGTCAGCGCACCCACTGGGTGTAGTCCCCGAGTTCCGAGTCGGCTGCTGAGCAGGCGGCTTGGAACTTCTTAGTAGACTTTGATTGCTTATCTTGCTCTTGTTCGCTTCTCTGTCCGACTTGCAGGACTACCACAACCTCCGTGCGGCTGCCTTCAACGCCCAGGCTCGAGAGCTGACCCAGAAGACCGCTGAACTAACTGAGAGCCGGAGTAAATGCTTCATCTTTTATCTCATGTGGGCGCGCGTCAGCGCACCCACTGGGTGTAGTCCTCGAGATTCGGGCCGACTGCTGAGCAGTCGGGTCGGATCTTTCCTGACGACTTCTTTCTTATTGCTTTTTTCTTCTTTGCCATATCTGCAGAGGCCAATGCCAGCCTGAGGGAGCAGCTGGGTGGGACCCAGACCGCCCTTCGCGCCAAGGAAGCCGAGTTCGATGCCTTGGTTCAGGAGCGTGACCGCTTGGTCAAGAGGCTGGCCGACCAGGAGGAGAGCCACAAGGCGGCCCTGAAGGCGGTGCAGGACGGTGAGGCTGCCCTCCATGCTGAGTACGAGACCGAGGCGGCGAGCTGGGCTGAGGCAAGGCAGTCGTTGATCAGCGGCTACGGCCAGATTGAAGACTTGGTTGACGGTAGGCCACCTTCTTCTTCGTTCTTTGCTTGCCGCTCGCCATTTGGTCCATTCTCTAACTTTGTGTTTTTTCTCTTTCTTTCTCTCTTGTGCAGAGTACTTCCCTGGTTACTCTACCGCCGCCAACCAGGTCGCCGAGGCCCACCGCGAGGCATGAAGGCAAGCCAGTGTGGAGATCGCGCCGAATGCTCGTCGGTCGCTTGAGGAGCAGCTTCTGGCGATCCAAGCCCGCCTCCAACCGGCTCACCGCATGCTCCGCCGTCTTCAGTGCGTTGGGGCGCAAGTGCTGGCCGCCCTCTGGCCCGGCGAGGTGGTTCCCCGTACCCGCAGTCGGACTGCCGACTGGCTGGAGGTAGCGGTTGGCCGCTTCGAGGCCTGGAAGGCTTCTGCAGCTCGGTCAGGCGCCAGGCGGGCACTGGAGTTCATCAAAGCCTGGTATCCCGAGTTGAGCTTGGACCAGCTGGCCACCTGGCGGTAGGAGGCTGACGAGGAGTTGGAGGCGGTGCGGCCGGCTATCATCCAGCGCGCCTCGGCAATCGCTGACTACATCGACACCAGTGCCTTTCCTCCTGAGGTGGATGATAACGACATTGCTTAGCCGGAGGAGTGGTTCCGGCTGAACCTGGCGGATGGTGAGGACTCGGCGGAGGAGATCGACTCCAGCGATGAGGGCGAAGAGGAGGAGGGAGAGGATGGTGAATACGTCGTGCCAGACGGTGGAGCAACCGGCCAGCCTCAACTTGATCGTGCCTCCAGCAACGAGGCGCGTGCGAGCGCGCCGCCTGCATCCGGCGATGATCAAGCCGAGACTCGCCAGCCGGCCACTCCTCCAACCGGCTCTGCCGTCTCCACCGACCAGCCCGGCTCGCCTGTTGCGCCCTTAGTCTGATCCCTCGCCTTTGCTTTCCTGTTTATTGCTCTTCGAACAATATTTTGTTAAGTTTGCGCAGTTCCACCCACCGGGGTTGTATTCAAATTATGTTGACTGCCGGCCTGTTGAAGGCCTTATGTGTAAATATAATCATGCATGTGTTTGGCTTCCCATTGTTCTTGCTTTTCATCCTTTGGATGTTTCCTTTGCCGCCCTCCCTTCGTCGCCGCCTTCCCAGCCGGACAGCTGCTCTGCAGTTTGTGGCTGGAGAAGTGCTTGGCTGGTTGGGAGGGTGAGTACTCTAGCTTTCTTGGATTGTAGCAAAGTGAATGGGAAGCCGGCCAGCCGGCTGTTCTGTCAGCCGGTAGGCGTGGTGGGAGGCCGGCTTGTGTTATATAGGTTCGTTAGTCCTTAGCCATTTTTTGTGTGGGCATCCTTTCCTGCCTTTGGCCCTTGCCAGTCGGACAGTTGGTTCTTCGAGCTGCGACTTTCAATAAGAGAGGGCTCGGGTGCCGGCACACTACTTGTCTGACTGCAGGTAGAACTTTAATATAACTCAAGGCGGCAAGTCCCCGGGCCGACTGGTCGAACCCGGTGCCGGACAGAAAATCAAATGTAATAGTACATTCATAGGTATGACACTCGTCATTCATAAATAAAAGAGGGTAGTCCCCGAGTGCGCCTTGGGGGGCCCGTTGTCTTGTACTTAATACAAAAGGTAGCGTGATACATACTGCTTTTAACTGTAAAATCTTCTCAGGAGATTGGCGTTCCATGGTCGTTCCGACTCCTTGCCGGAATCATCCCTCTTGCGTGCCTTTGGCTTCTGTGCGTCGATCAGGTAGTAGGAGTCGTTGCCTAGGGCCTTGCTGATGACGAATGGGCCTTCCCAAGGGGCCGAGAGCTTGTGCTGGCCGGCTGTTCGCTGGATCAGCCGGAGCACAAGATCGCCTTCTTGGAAGGATCTTGGCTTGACCTTCCGGTTGTGGTAACGGCGCAAACCCTGCTGGTAGATGGCGGACCGGCTGAGTGCTAACAACCGGCCCTCTTCCAGCAGGTCGACACCGTCTTCTCGCGCTTCCTTGGCCTTCGCCTCCGTGTACATGGTGACCCGAGGCGAGTCGAACTCGATGTCAGTTGGGATGACAGCCTCGGCACCATATACAAGGAAGAAAGGACTGAAGCCGGTTGACTTGTTTGGGGTAGTACGCAGACTCCAGAGGACAGCCGGCAGCTCATCGAGCCAGCAGCCGGCCGAACGCTCCAGTGGTACGACCACTCGGGGCTTGATGCCGGAGAGGATGAGGCTGTTTGCTCGCTCGACCTGGCCGTTTGACTGCGGGTGGGCAACGGACGCTAAGTCCAGTCGGATGCCCTGTGTCGCACAGAAACGTGCCAGTGCTCCCTTGGCAAAATTCCTGCCGTTGTCGGTGATGATGCTGTGTGGTATACCATACCGAGTGGTGAGATCTGCGATGAATGTCACGGCAGTCGGCCCGTTCAGCTTCTTGATTGGCTTCGCTTCAATCCACTTGGTGAATTTGTCCACGGCGACAAGCAGATGTGTCATGCCGCCGCGGGCCGTCTTGAATGGGCCCACCATGTCCAGCCCCCAGACGGCAAAGGGCCAGGCGAGGGGGATGGTCTTGAGTGCAGAAGCCGGTAGGTGTTGCTTGGAGCTGAAGACTTGGCACCCTTTGCAGCATTTGACTAATTCCTTGGCGTCTTCCAAAGAAGTCGGCCAGAAGAAACCATGGTGGAAAGCTTTGGCGACAAGTGATCTTGAGGCCGCGTGGTGGCCACATTCACCTTGGTGGATATCCTTGAGGATTGCTATGCCCTTCTCTGGCAAGACGCGGTGCTGGAAGGCTCCAGTGACGCTACGCTTAACAAGTTCTCTGTTTATTATTGTGTATGCTCCGGCTCGGCGTTGAACTAGTCTTGCCGAGATCTCATCAGTCGATAGCTCTCTGTTTACTAGGAAGTTGAGGATGGGGTGGGCCCATGATGGATCTGTGACTTCTTCTATTGTCAGTACAGCTACTGTGACCCGGGTGGGTGGGTTGGGTGTTGAAGAGTTGGAGTCGGTCACCGCCTGTTGTGTCGTTGCAGTCCCCGGGCCGACTGCTGCAGTCCCCGGGCCGACTGCTGCAGACCCCGGGCCGGGTGCTGCAGTCCCCGGGCCGGGTTCTGAAGTCCCCGAGCCGGGTGCGACTACGGCAGTCCCCGGGCCGCCTGTCGAAGTCCCCGAGCCGCCTGCTGGGTTCCCCAAGTCGGATCCGACTGCATCTGGGGCAGGCGGTACGGAGATGGAGTCTGATTCTGTAGACGGCTTGACAGACGGTTTGAGGAGGCGTTGGAGAGAGACGCCGGTTGGTATAGCTTCTCGGGTGGAGACGATCCGTGCCAGGGCATCTGCTTGCTCGTTGTCGGCCCGTGGCACGTGGAGGAACTCGCATCCTTCAAAGGATCCGCTGATTTGCTGGACGAGGAATCGATAGCTCGCCATGTTTGCGTCCTTGGCGTCCCAGTCACCGGATGATTGCTGGACCACCAAATCTGAGTCGCCATAGCACAGGATCCGGCGTATGCCGAGTTCTTTGGCTAGCCGGAGCCCGTGTATGAGCGCCTCGTACTCGGCCACAATGTTGGAGGCGGCAAAATGAATTTGCAATGTGTATCTGAGTTTGTCGCCCTTGGGAGAGGTGAGGACGATGCCGGCTCCCAAGCCGGTGCGTATCTTGGATCCATCGAAGTGCATCCGCCAATGAGTGGAGTCGGGAGCTGGCGGTAGGTACTGGGTCTCGGCCCAGTCGACAAGGAAGTCGGCCAATGCTTAGGACTTGATGACGGTGCGGGGCTGGTAGAAGATCGTGTAAGGCGCTAGCGCAATGGCCCACTTAGCCACCCGGCCGGATTCATCCCGGCTGCCTATGATCTCGGCAAGCGGGGCAGTGCATACGACCATGATGGGATGCTCTTGAAAGTAGCGCTTCAGCTTCTTGGCGGCAAAGTACACTCCATTGCACATCTTCTGGTAGTGCGGGTACTTTTGCTTCGAGGTGGACAGTACTTCGCTCAAATAATATACCGGCCTCTGGACTAACTGGGCCCGGCCTTCTTCTGGGCGTTGGACCACGATGACTATATTGACCACTCGGCTAGTCGCGACAATGTAAAGGAGCATGGGCTCTTTCTCAGTCAGCGCTGCCAGGACAGGCGGCGTGGTCAGCATCTTCTTCAACTCGTGGAAAGCTTGGTCTGCTTGGTCGTTCCACTCGAAGTGGGTGGACTTCTTCATGAGTCGGTACAAGGGGAGAGCCTTCTCTCCTAGCCGGCTGATAAAGCGGTTTAGGGAGGCCAGGCACCCGGTAAACTTCTGAACGTCTCGCAGCTTGGTAGGAATCTCCATTCTCTCTATGGCCTTGATCTTCACTGGGTTGCACTCGATGCCGCATTCGGAGACCAAAAAGCCTAGAAGCTGGCCGGCTGGTACTCCGAACACGCATTTCTCAGGGTTGAGCTTGATCTGAAATCGGCGCAAGTTGGCAAATGTTTCTCTGAGGTGTTCCAGCAGGGTGCCGCGCTTCTCCGTCTTCACCACAATATCGTCTACATAGACGTGGGCATTTCTGCCGAGTTGCTTGAGGAGGCATTTCTGCATGCAACGCTGAAAAGTGGCACCGGCATTTCTCAAGCCGAATGTCATAGTCAGGTAGCAGAAAGCTCCGAATGGTGTGATGAAGGCGGTCTTCAGGCGGTCGGCTGGGTCCAACTTGATCTGGTGGTAGCCTGAGTAAGCATCCAAGAAACTCAACAGCTCGCATCCGGCTGTGGAGTCTATCACTTGATCGATTCGTGGTAGGGAAAATGGATATTTGGGGCAGGCTTTGTTGAGGTTGGTGTAATCTATACACATACGCCATTTATTGTTTTTCTTCAACACCAGGACCTGGTTGGCAAGCCATTCTGGAAAAAACACCTCCATAATGAAGCCGGCTGCCAGGAGCCGGGCTATCTCTTCTCCTACGATCCTTCTCTTTTCCTCCGACAGTCGGCGGAGAGGTTGCTTGACTGGTTTTGCGTCCGCTCGGACGTGTAGCTTGTGCTCGGCGAAATCCTTCGGAACACCCGGCATGTCCTTTGGGGACCATGCAAAGATGTCCCGATTCTCACGGAGGAAGTTGACGAGCTCGCCTTCCTATTTGTTGTCCAGGTTTGCACCAATGACAGCAAACCTCTCCGGGTTCTCCGGGTCATAAGGTATCTTCTTTGTTTCCTTGGCCGGCTAGAAGGAGTCCTGAGCATCATATTCCTTGGGGTTGGGGACAGGGCCGGTTGCTTGCCGGCCATGGCCACGACTCGGTCCAGCATCTTCTTCTCTTCAGCAATCACGAGGGACTCGGCCAGCCGGCTGCTGGCTGCAGCACACTCGGTGGATTTCTTGTAGTCTCCGGCTATGGTGATGATCCCTTTTGAACTCGGCATCTTCATCTTGAGGTAGGCGTAGTTGGGTCACAACCATGAACTTGGCCAGGGCAGGTCGGCCAATAAATGCGTGGTAAGGGCTCCCTAGATCCACTACTTCAAACCAGATCGCTTCTCGGTGAAAGTGATCCTTGTCTCCGAAGAGAACATCCATCTTGATCTAGCCGATTGGGGAACATGACATGCCGGGTACGATGCCATGGAACACAGTCCGGCTTGGCATGAGTTGCTTCGTCTTGAGGTTCAACTTCTCCATGGTGTCGCGGTACAGTATGTTGATGCTGCTTCCACCATCAATCAGCACACGGGAGAAACGGGCAGCTCGCCTTTCTGTCGCGAGGGTGGCGTCCAACACCAATGCATAAGAGCCGGGAGACGGCATCACCTCTGGGTGATCGGCCCGGCTCCAGCTGATAGGCTTCTCAGACCAATGCATGAACTCGGGGTTGCTGGAGGCGGCCGCGTTGACTTCTTGGTGCTGTCGGCACCGACTGAGCTTGTCTTCAATTTGGCTTGTGAAGACGACGTAGGCGGCGTGCTCATCTGGGAACTCATCTTGAATGGCTCCGACTTCTGGTCGAACAGCCGGCTGCTGAGGGGCTGGAGGCGGCGGGCCAGGAGGTGGAGGCGGCAACAACCCCTCGCCCTTGGAGATCCGTGTGAGCTAATGGCACTTCCGGGTCGTGTGGTTGGACGGCTTCGCGCCGCTGTCGAACTTGTAGGGGGCATCAAGAGTTTGCTCGTAGGAGAAAGCCGGCTGGCAAGCCGGCCTGCCGCCCTTCTTCTTGGGCATGGGCCGCTCTTCGGGCTGTTCGTCTTCGATGGTGGCTACTTGCCGACTGGTGGAAGGTGGCATAGGGGCCTTGCGCTTGTTGTCGTTCTGGTAAGGGCGTCGGTTGGAGTCACCAGCCGGCGTCTTGGGAGCCGGAGCGAGCACCTTTCCAGAGGCGTCCACTTGAAGCTCGGTCTTCATCGAAGAGTCGGCCGTGGCGTATTTGTCTACTATGATCAGCAGCTCGTCGAGGGTAGTCAGCTCGTCGCAGAGGAGGCGGTGCTTCAGGAGGGTGCCCTCTCGGCACCCGGCGGTGAAGTACTCTATGTCTTGAACCTCGTGCACCCCCTCGCAGGAGTTGCGGAGCTTGGCGCAACGCGTGAGGTAGTCGCGAGTTGATTCGCTGGGCCCTTGGACGCACAAGGAGAGCTGGCGGGGCTTGGGAGGCCGCTTGTATCTGCTGGTGAAGTTGCGGACGAAGACTTCTGTGAAGTCTAGCCAGCTGTTGACGCTGTAGGGCTTGAGGCCGTTCAACCAAGTGCGTGCCGTGCATTGAAGCATGAGCGGGACGTACTTCACGGCAACGCGCCTGTTGCCGTTTGCTATGCTGATTGCGGTGGAGTAGTCGATCAACCAGTCTTCCGGCTTCACAGAGCCGTTGTATTTTGGCGTGTCTCTTGGGAGTGAGAACCCTTTGGGGAAGGTCTCGTCGCGGATGCGGGGGCCAAAGCAAGCCGGGCCGACATCATCTTCTTCTTCTAGCGCCAGGGATCGCGCTAGGCGGTCGATCCGGTGGCGGGCGTCATTCTTGCTGACTCCTTCGCGGTGGCCTAGTCGGCCACCTAGAGTCAGATGCGTGACAGGCGGCTGGGTGGGATGTCTCTCCCTACGAGGCGGAGGAGGAGGCGGATTGCCTTGTCGTTCCACCACTCGGGGGCGGCCTTCTACGTCACGCTCAATGGTGAGCCGAGTCCGACTGCGGCTAGCAGCCGGCTCCTTATCTTTTCTTGCGCGGGCGCCTCTTGCAGTCGGTGTCCGGGATGTCGCGCCGTGCTCTTGCCGTGGGGGAGGACTTTCAGCGCGGGCGCCGGCTTCATGCCATTCTGCGGCCGCGTCGATCAGCTGCTGGATGCGTCTAGTCATGTAGGGGAGCTCATCAGCCCCCAGCCCGTTCAGCTCGTCTACGGCTGCCTGAGGGGCATGCAGGTTCTCGAGTGGCGTGGCGTAGACTGGGCGGTCTGCTCCCAGCATGCTGGCGATGGCCGCGCCGCGCTTCTTGACGATGCCGGCTCGGCTCGGCCCGCCATGAGGCGGCTTACCGAAGGCGGCGCGGTCGACTTTCGCGCTGGTGAGCCTCAGTGAGGCGTCTCATGGATGCTATCTTCTGGCCCTCCGCAGTGAGGGCGAGGCGGCGTGCCTCCAAAGTCTCGGCGTCGGCGTCGGCCGGGATGGGGATGGACAAGTCATGCAGCGCCGCTTGTAGGGCGTCGTGGGCGTTCTCGCCCGAGACGGCGCCGTGGCTGATGACCAGCACCTCAGTGACAGCGCTGCTGACACTGTTGGCTCGAGGGAGAGGGTCGTCGATGATCACCACGTTGGTGGGGAAAGCGTCAAGCGATGCCGTGTCGGAGTCGACAAGCATCGGGTCGGTGGAGCCGACCGACTCCAAGTCCACAGCAAGCTCACTGGAGACATGAAGCTGGTCGAGGAGGCTGACGAGGCGGCTCTCGGGGCAGTCTGTGCCCGCGTCGGACGCAGGCTCGTCGGAGATGCGAGCTTCGCCAAGAAGATCGGTGAGGCAGCTCGCCGCGCAGGCGTCGTCGACGCCTTGCAGCGCGTCGGGGCAAGCGCCATCGGGCGTAGCCGGCTGGCTACGCTCGCGGGGGAGGAAAAGGGTTCCCGTCCAGAGCAGGTCTCTGGACGACGGTGCACCTGGCCCCATGGTGGGCGCCAAATGTCGGGTGGTAGGTGCGACATATGCCAATGGGTGGCTTATCATTGTGGGATCCAGTAAGACATCGCCGGTGCCTGGAAACGGGATAAGGCGAAGACATGCACGCTGGCGGATCTTACCCAGGTTCGGGTCTCTCCGTGGAGATAACACCCCTAGTCCTGCTCTGCGGGGTCTGCGCATGATCACTAGATCAACACAAGTAGCTACAAGTGCTCCTTGAGCTGTTTGGCTAGAGGAGGAAGAAAGGCAAGGCTAGCTCTCCTCTTCTCTCTACGTGGTGTCTAAAACTATCTCAGAGATCAACCCTTTGCATGGTGGCGCACTGCACTACTAGAAAAAGGCCTGCTGGTGGCGCACCTGTTTTGCCTACTAATGGCGCACTAAAGGTGCGCCACTAGCACCACTAGCACCACGCCATTAGAATTTTTTACTAATGGCGCACCAGGCAGTGCGCCATTACTATCTGACTTAGTAATGGCGCACCACATAGAAGTGCGCCATTAGTAACAAATTTTTTTTCAGAAAGTTTTTTTCCATATTTTTTTTTCAATTTTTTTTCTTAATCTCGGGTCACTATGGCTTAATCTCAGGTCAAATCGCACTAAGTGGTCAAACTTCCCGGAAGGTCACCCATCCTCACACTACTCCAGCCCAAGCACGCTTAACTTCACAGTTCTATCCAACCCCAGCACCACCTCACTTAACAGGCACTTGTTGATATATCTACCATATCAATCCTATTAATCCTTGTTGATGTCTAGGACTTTGTTCATGTTCATGAGTATGATGAAATTTTGAAAAATATTTCAAACTTCCCGGTCATATTACGTATCATCTTTTGAAAAAAATTCCGAAAAAAAATTCAAAACCAATTTTTTTTCTGTTACTAGTGGCGCACCTAGCAAACGGTGCGCCACTAGTAAGTTTGAAATTTTTTGAATTTTTTTGCCTCTAGATCTTGAAAGCCCCGTAACTTTTTTTCTGTTAGGTTTTTGAGGATCTTGAAAGCCCCCTGTTAAATTCGGATGTAACTTTTTGAGTAGATGATTTTTCATATAAAAAACTTTTTAATCCGAGTTCGTATGCAAAAGTTATGCCCATTTTACAAATTCCAGAGAGATTTTGCAAATAAAGT
>NC_057814.1:523126919-523158105 GCF_018294505.1 Triticum aestivum | reverse complement strand
CCATTACTAGTTCAACTAGTAATGGCGCACCACTCCCACGGTGCGCCATTACTAGTTTTGAAAAAAAATATGAAAAAAAATTACTAGTGGCGCACCATGGATGTGGTGCGCCATTACTAGTTTAACTAGTAATGGCGCACTATCCCCTGGTGCGCCATTACTAGTTTTGAAAAAAATAAAAAAAATTGAAAAAAAAATCACTAGTGGCGCACCGTGGATGTGGTGCGCCATTACTAGTTTAACTAGTTATGGCGCACTATCCCCTGGTGCGTCATTACTAGTTTTAAAAAAAAGTTGTTACTAGTGGCGCACCGTGGATGTGGTGCGCCATTAGTATATAGTAGTGGCGCACCACATGTCTGGTGCGCCATTAGTGTCCATATCATTTATAGCCCTTTTCCTAGTAGTGTGGCGCCTGTCGCGGGTGGCGTCACGGTCAACATAGCAACAGTGCCGCGCCGGACGGGGGATGGCTGACCCGTACGGCGCACTGTGGCCATGCATGCTCCGGGATTCGGGGGTGGCAGGCTGTACTGTGGCCACGCCCCGTCTCATCACCGTTATGTGGGTGCAGCCCTGGTGGGTGCAGTCTTGGCCGGCTTCCGGGAGTCGGTCTTCTTGTGGCTGGCTTCTGGGAGTCGGTCTTCTTATGGCCGGCCTCTGGGAGTCGGTCTACTTATGGCCGGCTTCTGGGAGTCGGCCATCTTGTGGTTATCTTCGGGAAGGTTTTTGAGGTCGGGTCGCCTTCCGGTAGTCGGCCTGTGAGATAGCCGACCAGGGGAAGGCGGCCCTATGTTTTGGATGCTTGAAGGCCCGATCGGCGTGATAATTTTTCAAAGAGCCAGGGGGAGTCGGTTAGGCTACCCGTGGCCATTTACTCCGACACATATAGTTTTATACAAACTTGCTGTGAAGCCTATATTTACAAGATAGTGAGTGGGAGCACTAAAGCCTTTTTGATAAGTATATGTGAATGACATATTGTTGATCAGAAATGATGTAGAATTTTCTGGAAAGCATAAAGGAGTGTTTGAAAGTACTTTTTCAAAGAAAGACCTCGGTGAAGCTGCTTAAATATTGGGCATCAAGTTCTATAGAGATAGATCAAGACGCTTGATAAGTTTTTTCAACGAGTACATACCTTGACAAGATATTTGAAGTAGTTCAAAATGGAACAGTCAAAGAAGGATTTCTTGCCAGTATTGCAAGGTGTAAAGTTGAGTAGGCCTCAAAACACGACCATGGAAGAAAATAGAAAGAGAATGAAAGTCATTCCTATGCCTCAGCCATAGGTTCTATAAAGTATGCTATGCTGTGTACCAAACCTATTGTCTACCATGCCATGAGTTTGGCAAGGGGGTACAATATTGATCCAGGAGTGGATCACTTGACAACGGTCAAATTTATCCTTAGAAGACTAAGGAGATATTTCTCGGTTATGGAGGTGATAAAGAGTTCGTCGTAAAGAGTTACGCCGATGCAAGCTTTTACACCGATCCGGATGACTCTGCGTCTCAATCTGGATACATATTGAAAGTGGGAGCAATTATCTAGAGTAGCTCCATGCAGAGCATTGTAGACATAGAAAATTTGCAAAATACATATGGCTCTGAATGTGACAGACCCATTGACTAAGCTTCTCTCACAAGCAAAACATGATCACACCTTAGTACTCTTTGGGTGTTGATCACATAGCGATGTGAACTAGATTATTGACTCTAGTAAAACCCTTTGGGTATTAGTCACATGGGATGTGAACTAATCACATGGTGATGTGAACTATTGGTGTTAAATCACATGGCGATGTGAACTAGATTATTGACTCAAGTGCAAGTGGGACACTGGAGGAAATATGCCCTAGAGGCAATAATAAAGTTGTTATTTATATTTCCTTATATCATAATAAATGTTTATTATTCATGCTAGAATTGTATTTACCGGAAACTTAGTACATGTGTGAATACATAGACAAAACAGAGTGTCCCTAGTATGCCTCTACTAGACTAGCTCGTTAATCAAAGATGGTTATGTTTCCTGACCGTAGACATGTGTTGTCATTTGATGAACGGGATCACATCATTAGAGAATGATGTGATGGATAAGACCCATCCGTTAGCTTAGCATAATGATCGTTTAGTTTTATTGCTATTGCTTTCATCATGACTTATTCATGTTCCTCTAACTATGAGATTATGCAACTCCCGAATACCGGAGGAACACCTTGTGTGCTATCAAACGTCACAACATAACTGGGTGATTATAAAGATGCTCTACAGATGTCTCCGAAGGTGTTTGTTGGGTTGGCATAGATCGAGATTAGGATTTGTCACTCCGTGTATCAGAGAGGTATCTCTGGGCCCTCTCGATAATGCACATCACTATAAGCCTTGCAAGCAATGTGAATAATGAGTTAGTCATGGGATGATGCATTACAGAACGAGTAAAGAGACTTGCCGGTAACGAGATTGAACTAGGTATGATGATACCGACAATCGAAGGGAACAACGTATGTTGTTATGCGGTTTGACCAATAAAGATCTTCGTAGAATATGTAGGAGCCGATATGAGCATCCAGGTTCTGCTATTGGTTATTGACCGGAGATGTGTCTCGGTCATGTCTACATAGTTCTCGAACCCGTAGGGTCCGCACGCTTAACATTCGATGACGATTAGTATTATGAGTTATGTGATTTGATGAACCGAAGTTTGTTTGGAGTCCCGGATGAGATCACGGACATGACGGGGAGTCTCAAAATGGTCGAGACATAAATATTGATATATTGGAAGGCTATATTCAGACATCAGAATGGTTCCAGAGAAGTTCGGGTATTTTCCGGAGTACCGGGATGTTACCGGAACCCCCCGGGGAGTTGATGGGCCATAGTGGGAAGGAGAGGCGGCAGGAGGTGGCGCATGCCCCCCAAGCCCAGTCTGAATTGGACAAGGGGTTGGGGGCGCGACCCCCTCTCCCTTCCTTGCCTCTTCTCCTTTAGGTGGAAACCTACTAGGACTTGGAGTCCTAGTAGGACTCCCCTTCTCCCGGCGCGCCCTAGCCTGGCCGGGCGGTCTCCCCCTCCCTCCTTTATATACGGGGGCAGGGGGCACCCTAGGATACACAAGTTGATCTTTTAGCTGTGTGCGGTGCCCCCCTCCACAGTTACACACCTCGATCATATCGTCGTAGTGCTTAGGCGAAGCCCTGCGTCGGTAACTTCATCATCACCGTCACCACGCCGTCGTGCTGACGGAACTCTCCCTCGGCCTCAACTGGATCCAGAGTTCGAGGGACGTCACCGAGCTGAATGTGTGCTGACCGCGGATGTGCCGTACGTTCGGTACTTTGATCGGTTGGATCGCGAAGACGTTCGACTACATCAACCGCGTTACTAAACGCTTCCGCTTTCGGTCTACGAGGGTACGTGGACACACTATCCCCTCTCGTTACTATGCATCTCCTAGATAGATCTTGCGTGATCGTAGGAATTTTTTTGAAATTACTGCGTTCCCCAACATATCTTCCATGCTAAGCACGCTAGTGGCGGTTCCCAAGCGATAAAAGTAAAGGTTTTGACTCCATTGGGAGTTTTTGTTTGATTATTTGAGAGATTAACTCTTTTTCAGTTTGCAGATTGGGACTGGGCATCCCTATTACCGCCCTTTTCTCGTGCGATGGCGAGTGAATAAACACTCGACCTGAGAATAATCCGCTTAGCATGGAAGATACCAACCACCTCCTGTCGTTCCATGAACGATCCAGGCACACAAAAAGGATATTTATTTGAAGTTTTTAGAGGTGGCACATGCAAATTTACTTGGACGGCACGGTAATATACCGCATATAGGTAGGTATGGTGGACTCATCTGGAATAACTTTGGGTTCAAGGTTTTTGATGTACAAGCAGAGTTCCCACTTAGTACAGGCGATTGCTAGCAATTAGATTGAGAAGTGGCCAGCTAGAGAGCAACAATGGTCATAACCATGCATTATGCATAAGTAACATTGGACACTAGCATGAGTAGGATATGAGCAACATGAACATAAATATCATAGAGGCTATGTTGGTTTTGATTCAACTACATGCATGAACATGTGCAAAGTCAAGCCACTCGAACATTCAGAGGAGGATACCATATCATCATACTACATCACAATCATTTTAACACTATGTTGATATCTAAGATAAATCATTATCCACTCCCAGCTACTTATGCATGGCATGAGAAACTATAATCTCTAATTGTCATTGCAAACATGTTTAATCATAATGGGCTGAATCATGGATACTAGGTTAAACATATTTACACAAATAGAGCAAGTCGAGTTCATAGCAGTTTCTCTCTGCCATGGCCAGTTCATCGAATATCATCATTATTGCGTTTCACTTGCACGACCAAACGATATGAAAATAATAATAGTGCAAGAGTGCCATGGACTAAAATGGAATCTGCAAACATTTTATTCAAAAGGAGAAGGCGAGGTAAAATGGGCTCTTTATTAGTTCAACAATTATTCATATCAGAACCACTCAACATTTTCATCATGGTCTTCTCCTTGGTACGACTCAAATAAAACGAAATTCAGGGAAACAAAATGAAATATTTTTGGAATTTTTGGTTTTCTTAACAAGAAAATAATAGGGAAAAGCAAAAACGAGAAAAACTATTTACACGGGAAAGCTCCCGACCAGCAAAAGAACAACAAGGAAATCTTTTTGGGTTTTCTTTTAAGTGCTACTACTGAGCATGCATAGAAAGTAAACTAACTACAACAAATTTTTTTGGTTTTTCTAAAGTTTTTCAAACACACAAGAAGAAAGCAAGAAAATAAATCTAAGCATGGATGATACAATGAAAAAGTGTGAACACCGACAAATGGAATGATATGCGTGAACATGAATATAATGTTGGTGAGAAACACGTACTCCCCCAAGCTTAGGCTTTTGGCCTAACTTGGTAGTCGATTAGTAGCTTGGATAGTAGTTGGCGTGGTAGCTCACGGAGGCTCTTGGTGCGGATGCCTCGGCTCGCCGTGCTGCCTCCACCGCCGCATTGTGAGCTCGGGCCTCTCTCTCAAGAACAGAATATCTTCCCTTGCTGTGATAGTCAAAAAGAGCAGGCACAGGCAAATATGTGTGCACAACAGATGTTTGGTTAAATAACAAATTGTAAGTGAAGTCATGAATCTTTCCTTTAAGGATTTTATGATCTTTTAAGGCGTCAAAATCTAAATACTGCGTGGGTAGGATAGGATCAAAGGGCAAAGGTGCGACACCCAGCCCTCGTGCTAAACGCGTGGCAATATTCCACCGTAAAAGCAGACACTGTTAGTGTTATGCTGAAGTCTGCGTGCAACAATCGCTCCAAGGTTATAATTCCTTTCACTAGTGAGAGTGGTGCGTATGAGTCTCAAGTCTGGAGCACAAAGTGTACTACAGTCTTGCTTGTCTACTATACATTTCCCATTAAATAATGCAAAGTACTGAATTGCGGGAAAATGAATGCTCTTTATTCTACCTTGTGTCACTCCCCTCCTTTTACCATAACAAAGACTAGTCAAGAAAGATTCAAACTCAGCCTTTGGTGGTTCGTCTAACGAACCCCAAAATGGGAGTTTGCAATGGTAAGCAAAATTCTCCAGTGAGATAGTAAAAGGATTATCATACAGCATAAAAGACACCCTAGACTCACGAGGGAAGAATTTAAATCCTTTGACAAACGACTCAGTGAGAAGGTGGCGTTGTCCGCACTTATCTGAAATGTAGGGGCCGAGACCGGCATTGTGAACATATTGCTCAAATTCCTCCTTAATGCCCACACGCATCATATACTCATCGCGAGGCCATAAGCATGTTTTGGTGGCGGCATCTTGTGTGGCACTTTCACTTGGTTCTACATACGACCGGCGGGCAGAACTGTCACTAGAAGATGCCCCCGAGGATCGCCTCCTTGAAGAGCTCCTTCCAAATAGGTTCATCATGTCCGCATACAATTTTCTGAAATTTTTTGGGTGACAAAAATTTGTCAACAAAACTTTATTAAATTGATAGCAACTACTCATAGGGATGCATAGAGGCCATAGCAAGCATTCAAACTACTTAGAACTCTAAGAATTTCACATGCAAGCACATCTACAGTAGCACCAAGAGTAGCTAATTATTCAAAATATAAACCACTAAAACAAAAACTAATTGGACAAACGGTGGAGTCACATACCAAGCAACAATCCCCCAAAATAGTTTCGAAAATGGAGCTTCGAGCAAAGAGATCGAAATCCGCGGGTTTGAGAGCAAGAACACAGGAGAGAGAGAAATGGAGATTTTTTCTGGAGGTAAGTGATGATGTGGGATGAAGAGATATGTGAGGGGGCCCACATGGGGACCACAACCCACCAGGGCGCGCCTGGGGATCTTGGAGCGCCCAGGTGGGTTGTGTCCACCTGGTGCACCTCCCTCTGATATTATTTGCACCAGAAATTCAAAAATATTCAGAAAAAAATCGTATTAAATTTTCAGAGCATTATGAGAACTTTTATTTTTGGGTCATTTTTTATTGCACGGGAAATTCAGAAAACAGACAAAACATGGCATTTTGTTTATTTAACTAGTAAAAAACAGGAAACAAAAGGTAGGGACAGAAGGTAGTGCTTACTAAGTTCATCAACTTCATACCGCTCAAAAATGATTCATTAATAAGGTTGATCAGGTCTTATTAACAACCACTTTCGATTAGCATGAAACCGAAGAACTTTTGTAAGTCACTAAGTTACCTCAATGGGGATATGAATGTCCCCAACAATAAGCATTTCATATTTCTTTTTGACAGTAGGTAGAGGTATTTGAAAACTTCCAGTAGTGATTGTCGGAGATTTTTCAATGACATTAATACCATTCACTTGGAATTGTTTCTTCGGAAAGTGCACCATATGCTCATTACCATTAATATGAAATGTGACCTTGCTTTTATTGCAATCAATAACAACCCATGCAGTATTTAAGAAGGGTCTACCAAGGATAATTGACATGTTGTCATCCTCGGGCATCTCAAGTATAATAAAGTCAGTCAAAATAGTAATATTAGCAACAACAATGGGCACATCCTCACAGATACCGATAGGTATGGCAGTTGATTTGTCAGCCATTTGCAAAGATATTTTAGTAGGTGTGAGTTTATTCAAATCGAGTCTATTATATAAAGAGAAAGGCATAACACTAACACCAGCTCCTAAATCACACAAAGCAGTTTTCACATAATTCTTTTTGATAGAGCAAGGTATAATTGGTATTCCCGGATCTCCAAGTTTTTTAGGTACTCCATCTTTAAAAGTATAATTAGCGGGCATAGTGGAGATTTCAGATTCCGTGATCTCTCTTATTAGTGATGATGTCTTTCATATACTTTGCATAAGGAGGCATTTTCAAGATATCAGTCAAGCGAGTACGCAAAAAGACTGGCCTCAGCATTTCAGCAAAGCGTTCAAATTCTTCATCATCTTTCTTTTTAGTTGACTTGGGTGGAAAAGGCATAGGTTTTGAACCCACGGTTCTCTTTCTTTACCATGTTTTCTAGCAATGAAGTCTCTTTTATCATACCTTTTATTCTTAGGTTGTCGGTTATCAAGATCAACTGGTGGTTCTATCTCAACATCATTATCTGGTTCTTTTTCATTTGGTTGAGCATCTTCATGAACATCAGCATTATCTTTTTCATTATCACTAGGTGGATGTTCATTACCAGATTGAGTTTCAGCATCAGAGATAGAAGTTTCATTATCATTATCATGATGTTTTTCTATTTCAGGTTCACTAGAAGCATGCAAAGTCCTATCATTTTTCTTTTTCTTCTTCTTTTTAGAAGGACTAGGTGCACTTGTATTGTTCCTTTGTGAATCATGTTCAATTCTTTTTGGGTGTCCCTCAAGATAGAGTGGTTCCTGAGTCATTTTACCTCCTCTAGTTGCAACTCTAACAACAAAGTCATGTGTATTGTTATTCATTTCATCAAGCAATTCTCTTTGTGATTTAGCAACTTGTTCTAACGGGGTTTGTACCATAGAAGCATGTTTTCTAACACCTCTAACGTCATTTGAAATTCTAAATAACAAGTCACTCAAGCGAGCAATCATATCAGAGTTGTATTTCAATTGTTACATAACATTTGCATTGAAGTGATCTTGTTTTCTAATGTAGTTTTCAAACTCATAAAGGCATTGACTAGGGTGCATATTGTGAGGATTGTCATTATCATTGAACTTCATTAGAGAATTTACCTCTACCACCTTAGGCAGTGATGGTGTATTAATCCCGTGTATTTCTTCATTAGGAGGAAATTTTTTAACATCCTCAGCTTTAATACCTTTTTCCTTCATAGATTTCTTTGCCTCTTGCATATCTTCAGGACTGAGATATAATATACCCCTCTTCTTCAGAGTGGGTTTAGCCGGTGGTTCAGGAAGAGTCCAATCATCATAATTTTTCAATATGTTATTCAATAATTCCTCAGCTTGTCCAACAGTTCGTTCCCTGAAAACACGACCAGCACAACTATCTAGGAAGTCCCTAGAAGCATCAGTTAGTCCATTATAGAAGATATCAAGTATTTCATTTTTCTTAAGAGGATGATCAGGCAAAGCATTAAGTAACTGGCAAAGCCTCCCCCAAGCTTGTGGAAGACTCTCTTCTTTAGTTTGCACAAAGTTAAATATTTTCTGTAAGGCGGCTTGTTTCTTATGAGCAGGAAAATATTTTTCAGAGAAGTAATAAATCATATCCTGGGGATTACGCACACAACCAGGAGTAAGAGTATTGTACCAAGCTTTAGAATCACCCTTTAATGAGAAAGGAAATAATTTGAGAATAAAGTAATAGCGAGTTTTGTCATCATGAGTAAAAAGGGTGGCTATATCATTCAATTTAGTAAGATGTGCCACAACAGTTTCAGTTTCATAACCGTGGAAAGGATCAGATTCAACCAAAGTAATTTACTCCAGGTCGGCAGAGAATTCATAATCCTTATCATCAATAAACATAGGTGAAGTAGCAAACTTAGGATCACATTTCATTCTAGCATTCAGAGATTTTTCTTTATACTTGCATAGTAATTTCTCTAGATCATCTCTATCCCTACAAGCAAGAATATCTCTAGTTGTCTCCTCAATCATAACATAACCTTCTGGTACCTTAGGCAATACATATCTAGGAAGGCTAGTTCTAGCAGGTGTTTCAGGAGTTTCAGTTTCAAGCTCATCATCAGATTCAACAACATCATGTTGTATTACTCTAGCAATTTGTTCATCAAGAAATTCACCAAGTGGCACATCATCATTATCAAGCAAGGTACTAGCATCATCACAAGCACTATCCATAGCAGAAGTAGCTTCATCAATAACTTGCGATATATTAGAATTGATAGCATGTGGTGGTGTTGCAAGTTTAATCATACCAGAAGGTGAATCTAAAGCAGAAATGGATGGCAGTTCCTTACCTCCCCTCGTCTTTGAGGGATAGATCTTAGTCTTAGAATCCATCAGATTCTTCATAGTGATAAATTGATAATAATCCCAAGTGATCTCAAATATAGCTATGCTCCCCGGCAACGGCGCCAAAAAAAAGTCTTGATAACCCACAAGTATAGGGGTAGAGTATTCAACCCAAATTTATAGATTCGACACAAGGGGAGCCAAAGAATATTTGAAGGTATTAGCAGCTGAGTTGTCAATTCAACCACACCTGGAGATTAATTATGTGCAGCAAAGTGATCAGTAGCAAAGTAGTTTGATAGTTTTGATAATAGTGACAACAGCAATGGTAACAGTTAACAGTGATAGCTATAATTTTCTAGCAAGTGTAACAGTGATAATAGCAGTAGTAACTTAGCAGAAACAATATAAGATAAATTCGTAGGCATTGGATCGGTGACTTGTTGGATGATATTCATCATGTGACAGTTATAACCTAGGGCGATACGGCACTAGCTCCAGTTTGTCAATACAATGTAGGCATGTATTCCATAAATAGTCATACGTGCTTATGGAAAGAACTTGCATGACATCTTTGTCCTACCCTCCCGTGGCAGCGGGGTCCATATTGGAAACTAAGGGATATTAAGGCCTCCTTTTAATAGAGAACCGGAACAAAGCATTAACACATAGTGAATACATGAACTCCTCAAACTACGGTCATCACAGGGAGTGGTCCCGACTATTGTCACTCCGGGGTTGCCGGATCATAACATGTAGTAGGTGACTATCACATGCAAGATCGGATCTAAAACATGGATATATTGATGATAACATAAACGGTTCAGATCTGAGTTCACGGCACCCGGGCCTAAAGTGACAAGAATTAAGCATAGCAAAGTCATAGCAACATCAATCTTAGAACATAGTGGATACTAGGGATCAAGTTCTAACAAAACTAACCCGATTACGTGATGAACCTCATCCAACTCCTCACCGACCAGTGAGCCTACGAAGGAATTACTCACTCCCGATGGGGAGCATCATGGAATTGGCGATGGAGAAGGGTTGGTGATGATGAAGAACGAAGACCCCCCTCTCCGGAGCCCCAAACGGACTCCAAATCTGGCCTCCCGATGAAGAACAGGAGGTGACGGCAGCTCCGTCGCGTGGATCGTGATAATTTTTTCTCCCTGATTTTTTCTGGAAAAATAGGATTTTATAGCGTCGGTTTCAGGGTCTGCGGGGCCACCAGGTGGGGACAACCCACCTGGGCGTGCTAGGAGAGGGGGGATGCCCAGGTGGGTTGTGCCCACCCAGGGGGCCCTCTCCGGTAGGTCTTGGCTCCAGGAATTCTGATATATCATATAAAAATTCCTTGCAAAGTTTCGTTCCATTCTGAGAACTTCTATTTCTGCACAAAAACAACACCATGGTAGTTCTGCTGAAAACAGCGTCAGTGGGGGGTTAGTTTCATTCAAATCATGCAAATTAGAGTCCAAAACAAGAGGAAGAGCGATAGGAAAAGTAGATACATTGGAGACGTATCACTCATCAGTGGCCCACCCACAGTCCAATGGTCAAGCGGAAAGAGCCAATCAAGAAATCTTGAGATGCATAAAACCCCGGCTTATGGTCCCTTTGCAGAGGACACCGGGTTGTTGAGTGGAAGAATTTCCCTCAGTGCTATGGAGTATCAATACTACCCCAACAGATCTACGGGTTACAGACCTTTCTTCATGGTTGATGGAGCAGAGGCGCTTCTTCCCAGTGACATCCGTCATGACTCGCCCCGTGTGGCGGCTTTTGTTCAAGCTGATAATGAAAAAGAACGTCAGCATGCTCTTGACCTTCTGAATGAGAAGCGTGACCTTGCGGCGGCTCGCTCGGCGATTTACCAGCAAGATCTGCATCGATATCATAGTCGCCGGGTTAAAACCCGGACCTTTCAAGAAGGTGATTTGGTGCTCCGGCTCATCCAGGATCAAACAAATATGCATAAGTTATCACAAGGGTCCTTTGTGGCCAGCAAAAATCTAAACAACGGGTCATACTACCTCATTGATATTTGAGATCACAAGGACTCACGCAAGTTTGAGGAGACCCGCCGGCCTTCGGACATTGCTCATCTTCGGCCTTATTACACTTGAGCTACTGGCTCTTGTGTTGTACATATTTTTCCAATGTATATATTATGATTAGTATAATAAAGCCAGCATCCCTGATAATTCAGGGCTTCTGTCGTTTCATTTCTGAGAATCTGAGTCTTTATTGTCAATTCATAAGATCACTTGGGGGCTTCCTGCTCACTGAGCATAGCTATGACTACCCTCTTGATCCGGCTTGCACGCCTTGTTACAAATAACATGGGGGCTTCCTGCTCACTGAGCATAGCTATGACTACCCTTTGATCCGGCTTATACGCCTGGTTGCAAATGACTTGGGCGCTTTCTGCCCAAGATAAAAGGTTACCGAAGAGAACTTGTTACAGTGTACATTTCAAACATAGGTAACCTTGATGGCTTGCTAAAGGTCACTTGGGGGCTTCCTATTCAATGAACATAGCTATATTTACCCTGTTGATCGGCTTGGACGCCAGGTGTATTCACGAAAAATCTGGGTTATCCTGCCTTTGTATGTCTACCACTCTGCCCAGGTAATCCTGGAATGACTCGCCGTACTCTTCACAGTCAATCTTATAAAGACCCTAAACTTGTCAAAGTTAAAACGGCGATTGGCCATGTGAGGACCGACTTACAGGTTTGAATAAAGGATTAACTCAGTGGCTGTGCGGTCCTTGAATAGCACTTGATGTTGAGGCTTGGCGGCCTATGAAGGCCTTGTTTTGTTTAATTTGTTATTTGCTTTGAACATTGTTTGGGTTCATATCTTTGTACCATATTGATATATCGTTTAAAATTGATTCAGGCCATGTCGCCTTAATCCTTATGACTCATATTTGAGTATATCCGGAGTTTTGATAATCCGGCCTGGCTTTGGACGATAAGTCGCCAGTATGCCTTGATTGAGCACTTGAAGTTCTGTGCTCTAAGTCTTTGGGATGTTGCCCTGACTGCATATAGTGTTGTAAGCCAGCAGTATGACCAAATATCACATGTATGTTATTTACTTGTTATATGAATATGCAAGGTTTTGATAACCCGCCCTGGTTTTGGACTATACAGTCACCAGCGGCTTTTATATTGGGCATCATGACCCGCCCTGGGGTAAACCGCCAGGGCACATGTTATCTGCTTGTGCGCAGGGAATATGATGAATATGAGTTGTATGACTGATAATGTTATGAGCAGAAATGACAGATCTTTCCCTATCAAGATCGTTGGTTTAATGTGTTATAAAGATAAACATGCACGATGGCATGGCAGATCATTGTTTTCAACTAGCCTATTACAAGGCGGCATGTAGCCCAAAAGAATAAGTGTTTTCTGATGCGCACGACTTCTATATGGCAGATTGAGAGCCGGGTTGTGATTCACTGGCCCTGGTCTTGACATGTTGAAGCTTCCGGGTCATCCTGCACCGGTTCTTCTTCTTCTTGTTCACCCATTGGCTGGAAGTCAGATGTAGCCCGGTTGATCCCAGTCAAAGCTCTAAATAAAGCTTCATCATCTATAAGGCTTGACGGGTCAATATTAGGAGCGAAGGTATGCTTACGTGTTAGCGGGATAAGGTCCACGGCCTCATGAACCGGCGCCTTCACTTTTGCATTTTCAACATCATAAACCGGATGATACTTGGAGAGATCAGTTTCCTCAGCCAGTTTGCTTGCCAAAGGATGCATCTCGCTTACTATATTGGTCAACCAGTGGCTAGCTCTTCCGGGTCAAGTTCTGCTTGCCATGCCTTTGCCCGACTCTGTGCGGTAATGGCACCGGCTCTAGCGGCTGATCGCTTTAATTCTTCAAACCTCTGGGGCAGCACAGACAGTTTCTCCAACACTTCTTTGATGAGGGAAGGTGGATGCTTCTTATGGGAGGCAGCAAAAATAGCCCATTGCGCACCAGTATACAACTGCTCCACAAGGGTATACACAGCTTTAAGCCTTATGCGCATGTCTTGACCCAGCTTGGAGTTTCCGGAGCCCGCATCATCAAAAATATTGGTAAACCGGCCAATGGTTGTGATACACTGATGATACAAGTGGAAGTATTCTGTTACTTATCGAAGACGGTAGTTGTCATGTTATTGACTTGCTGCTTTAAGCCAGATAACTCGTTAGTCACCGGCTTAAGAGCAGCTTCAACATCTTCTGCTCTTTTTAACAGAGTTGTCTTCTCGGTCTCCCAGTCGGTTCTTTGAGTACTGAAGTCCCTTTTCAATTTTTCAATGTCTTCTAAAGCGGTCTTTAGCTCTGATTTGGCTTTGGAAGATTTAGTTTGCTGGTTTTGGATGTTCTGCCTCAGATCAGTGACTTGAGATTCCTTCATATTCAGTTTAGCCTGTCACACAAAAAGGCAGGCAGTATGACGTTATGATGATCATCTTATTTAAAGTCCCAAGCATAATACAAGTATTTTACTTGGCACTTGGGGGCTAATGCACATTGCTCTTTTTCAAGAAAAATTCTATGATGACCCGGATAAATTTCTATGATTAAAACTGGTTCATGGCGACTACATATTTGGATTTTATTCATAATTATGGTGATAAGTCCCGGCTTAGCCATGCTGATAAAGCCGGCCCTTGGGGGCTACATGTGCGAAATTGAAGCACTACTATTTGAAATCCCGCCTTAACCTGTCAGTTTAAGCCGGCCCTTGGGAGCTACATCTGCGAAGTTAAGAACTACAATTTCAAGTCCCGGTTTCAGCTATGCAGCTTAAGCCGGCCTTTGGGGGCTACTCGTTTTGATTCCGCAACTACAACATGCTATGACATAAATGTAACCTTACAGAGGCTGTCTAAAGTCTACAACATATTAAATTCTAACATATCCAGTAGACTTGGCAGCTGGCAGAGATTTACTTATATGGAGAAGATTGTAGTGCTTACCTCAAAACGCTCCTTCATGAGGTTGACCAGGCCGGCTTCAAAGTCAAGGCTGGTGTGAAGGCGGTTTAGATAACCGGAGTGAATCTCCCGAGCATTGAACTGGGCGTAACTTTCCCAGTCCAGTTTCCACTTGCCCTTATCAACAGCTGAAACTTCTTCTTTGGCGTTGTGCTTGGATAAGACGGTGGGGTTGCCTGGAGCTATATAAGCTGTCCTAGTAACTATTACATCTTCAGTTTCTTGAGCCGGCTGAGCGGGACTGGGCGGCTTAGCATTCTCCGGATCAACGTTCATGGAGTCCATGGTGACATGGTGCTCCTCTGGCGGTGGATCATCCATGGCTATTTCAGAAGTTTGATGTAAAGACTCAGACATTGTCTACTTCTCCGGGTCAGCAACATTCGGATCTTCGGCTGGTTTATTAACCTTCAGCTTCTTGCTGGGTTTGTCCATAGCACTGAAAGTAAAACACATGATGTGATTAGTACGCCAATTGAGTAAGGTGTTAAAGCAAGCAGGCCTAAGTGTTCTCACCCAGGAACATTCTTGAACAGAGGAACCTAAATCCCAGTGGAATCACCAGATGAAGAGTGAGAGGTTCCCTGATAGTTTGAATCAGAAGGGTTAAGAGGCCGTCGAAAAAGACCCGCCTTGCGAAAAGCTAAGTCGAAAATCTGTGAAACCTCTGGACGGCGCTTGCGAGGAGCCGGCGTGTTGGGTAAGCCGGAGGAGAGAATCCCACCGCCGTTGTTCCGGGTTGTGCGGCGAGCTTCATGCTGCTGCTTCTTCTAAATAAAGTTGGGATCCAAGTAAGCTAAAGGGTGAGAAAACCTTACTTTATGGCTTGCTTGATGAACTTTCTGTCTTGGCAGAGGTTCTAAGTCAGAGGAAAGAATAGTTACCTCTTCACCATCTGTGTGGCTACCTTCTGCGTCATCCTGATAGTGATCATTGTTAATAATATGTACAAAAAATGAGCCAAGGGAGTCAAGTTCTACCTCTGACTCATCATCATCCAAGTTAAATAACTTGGAGGGGTTGGTCTTCTTCTTGGCAGGCTTTTTAGGAGCCTTATTCTTTGTCCGGGTCTTCTTGGTCGGCTTATCTTGCAACTTCTTATTCTGGAAAGGAGAATCGGCATGCGGAAGTTAAAATGACTATAAGAAGGCAGTTTTAAGTGAATAACTGAGTAAACCGGAAATTGTTTCAAATACTTACAGCTAGAGGTTTGTTAAGGGTAAAAAATGACTTAAGCCTGTCTTGCTGCAATCTTCCAAGCTCTCGTTCAGCAGAGTCTTGGTCATATCGTTGATATCTTCATCATTTAGTTCTATCTGACAGTGGCGTTCAGGGTCTTCGACATTGCCAGTATACTCACACATTAAACTGTAGCGGCGGCTTAAGGGCAAAATTCTCTAGGCGACCCAGCATCGGACTAGGTCGATTCCAGTCAAACCGTTAGCCATTAAGGCTCTGATCTTTGAAAAGATGGGCATATATTTGGCCCGTTCTTCTGTGCTAATCCATTCTGGAAGAGGGTGCCTATTACTAAGCCGGTTTTCATGGTAACCCGGCAGAGGATTTTCCCCTTCCGGAGAAGTATCTTGGCAGTAAAACCAAGTCTGGATCCAGTCCTTAGGATGACTGGGCAGTTTGGCGGCGGGGAAGGTGGCTTCTTTCCGCCTCTGAATTGAAATACCACCTAATTCTAGGCTGGGCCCATCTGTGAATTCAGTCTGCCGGTTTAAATAATAAAATTCTCTGAACAGTTCTACAGTGGGCTCCTGTTGAAGGTATACTTCGCAAAACACTTGAAAGTTGCAGATGTTTGAAATGGAATTGGGCCCGATATCTTGAGGATGGAGCTTGAAAAAGTGCAGCACATCACGCAAGAATTTTGAGCCGGGTGGGGTAAAACCTCGGAGCAGATGATCAGTAAAAACAATTCCTTCATCTTCCTTGGGCTTAGTAGGGGTTTCCGTGCCTGGGACCCTCCAATGGATGACATCTTTTTTTTGGCTAAGACACCCGTTTGGACATACTCGTTCAATGTTTCTTCTGTAACCCGGGAGATGACCCAGTTGCATGAGGTGACGGTTTTGGCTTTAGACATTTTGACTACAAAGGAAAATCTTGTCGGGTTAAGGATTGTGCTGCTAAGCCGGCCAGTGATTAAAAGGTAAAGTGCATTATACAAAGACAATTCTTAAGTAGAAGGAGAGCCAGCATGTTAAACCGGAAGATAACGCCGAGTTATGCAGATATATACTGGCGGCTTAAAAGGGGACTAATGGTATATGGCGGGTTACGGTTTATCATTTAAGCTGCCTGAACAGTTGCCATATTTCAGATCTATAAGTGAGGATTTGCTAAGTGATGGACAAACAAATTCCACAGATTGGTGATATAATTTTGGATCTACGGCAGTTCAGAAAATGCAAATAAATTTTAAACCTAAGGTGGTGGCAGTAGAAGAACTCGTATGCTCAGATGAGATTTTTGTACAGAGGGAGGATTTTCTTTGATTGAAAGGGGATGCTAAACTGCTACCGCACAGGTTTGGTACCATATTCAGATCAAACTATACGATCTAGAGGCGAAAATAAGGAACAATGAAGAACACCGAGGAATGGTGAAAACCCTAACGCATATCTGCTACGGGAAAGGAGAATACTTACTGACACTAATGAACAACGGAGGTGTGTCACAGTGCTCTGGTCTGATCAGGTCGATGCAATGGCTGGAGTTGAGGACGTTGGACGGAGACGACGGCGGCAGAGCTCGGGCTTGCTAGGGCGTCGCGAGGAGGAAGACGAAGACGAGGGGGCAGGGTAAAAATGAAAAGAAGGACCCCCATCCCTATTTATAAGGCAGTGGATAGATGGCATGCGCGGGAATCGAGGAGGCCAAAAAAATGATTATGTGGCTATGAGGGCGCCTTGATTTTCGGAGGTTCATTAAAAGAATCTGTTGAGATATTCTGGGTTTGTGCATAAGTAATGTACCTGATGTCATGGCGGGTTACCGTGGTTCTGTGAGCTGACGTCATGGCGGGTTATAACAAGTTCATGAAAGTTGACGATGGAAGATTCTGTTAAAGACAAGTGTTGAGGATTGATGTGAACAAGTTCAAATCAACCTGGGGCCTAATGTTGGGGATATAACTACTAGGTATGACCTGCCCAGGAGGGGCCGGGTCATGCCACTGGCAGCTTAAGATGACGAGGCCCAAGAATATATGAAGAAGGCGAGCTTACTGAAGGCCCAAGACCCGGGGATGACATCAGGCCCATGGGTGTGAGCCGCTATATGTTTAACTTGTATTGTAAGGCAAGCTTAGTTAGATACCGAGCCAGACACGTTTTATACGAGCCGGTCGGGATTCTGTAAGCCGCCGGGCATCAACCTGTATATAAAGGGGTGACCCGGCGGCAGGTTATCTCAAGAAACAACTCATCGAGAACTAGGTCAAGTGTATTCGCTCCCTGGTAATCGAAACCCAAGCAATACAACCTAAAGCAGGAGTAGGCTTTTACCTCGTGGAGAGGGGCCGAACCTGGGTAAACTCTCTGTGTCCTTTGTCCCATTTAACCCCTTCAAGCTAACCTAACTGCGATGGCTCCACACCTAAGTCCTTTCGCTAGGGCATCTGCCGTGTTAAGTCCACGACAGGTTGTCTTGCTGCATTAAGTCGATTCATTTCTCGTCTCGGTGAAAAGGCATTGCCTCTTTACTGACTGATGAAAAAGTCTGATACATTCGAGTGGACTCCTGAAGCTGAAGAAGCATTTGTGGAGCTCAAAGCCCTGCTTTCCACCCAGCTGGTGCTTGCTACTCCGATCAGCAAAGAGCCTCTACTGTTATACATTGCAGCCACTGGTCAAGTTGTCAGCACAATGCTCACAGTGGAGCGAGAGGAAGAAGGCAAGGCCTATAAAGTTCAACGCCTAGTGTATTACATCTCTGAAGTCTTGACTCCATCCAAGCAAAGGTATCCGCATTACCATAAGCTTGTCTATGGAATTTATTTGACTGCGAAGAAAGTTGCACATTATTTCCAAGACCACTCGGTTTCAGTCGTCAGCGACGTTCCATTGTCTGAAATCTTGAACAATCGAGATGCAACAGGCCGAGCGGCTAAGTGGGCAATTGAACTACTTCCTCTGGATATGAAGTTCGAAGCAAAAAAGGCGATCAAGTCTCAAGCAATCGTGGATTTCTTGGCCAAGTGGATTGAGCAACAGCAGCCGACTCAAGTTCACTCGGAACATTGGACCATGTTCATTGATGGATCAAAGATGTTAAATGGTTCTGGTGCTGCAGTGGTCCTGGTGTCCCCAAGAGGCGATAAACTCAGTTATGTCCTCCAGATTCACTTCGATTCCTCCATAATGAAGTTGAGTACGAAGCACTTCTCTACGGGTTGCGTGTGGCCATCTCACTCGGCGTCCGTCGCCTGATGGTCTACGGCGACTCGGATTTGGTGGTTAATCAGGTGATGAAGGAGTGGGATGTCAGGAACCCCGCATGACCGCATACTGCAATGCAGTGAGGAAGTTGCAAAAGAAGTTTGAAGGATTGGAGCTCCACCACATTCCCCGAATCAAGAACCAAGCAGCAGACGACTTGGAAAAAATAGGTTCCACTCGGAAGCCTATCCCCAGCAATGTGTTCCTTGAGCTTCTCCATTCCTCGCCAGTACAAGAAGATCCATTTACTAAAGAACCTCCCCAGCCAATAAGTCCTACCAATCCGACTGAAGTCGAAGTGCCAGCAGTTATCGATATAGTTATGGAGATTCCGGTAATCACCCCCGACTGGACAGTGCCGTATATTACATATCTGCTTAGGCAGGGGCTTCCAGAAGATGAAGTTGAATGTGACACCCCAAAATTTTGACCCTGTTTTATTAATTAAAATTTTGCCAGGAAATTAAACTTTTCCATTTGCCTAGATTTACCTTTTGATATTGTGGGTTTTTACCTCAAGTGGAAACTTTCCAAAAGTATTATTGGACTTGTATACTCTCTCTATGAAACAATTCTTTATCAGTGGATTTAATTGCAAGATTGCTTTTCCCTGAGCTTTATTCTTTTAAATTTTTTTTTTATGAATTTGGAGTCTCTGTTGCACTGCAACCATTTGATTAGTGCATTTAAAAATTTCACCAAAATTTGGGGATGTCATGTGATGTTTCCACATCACTTTTATGCAAAAATATCTTTTGGTTATTGGAGATTTTGAGCTCTACATCAACTTTTCAAATCTGGTCCAGTAGGTATTTTTGCACTACAACCTATTTAAATATTCCTTCAAAAATTCTTCCAAGTGTTTGGAGATGTCAGTAGATGCATATAATTCAACTTTATGCTAAAACCCAGTGATGTTCTTTGAAATATTTGAGTGAATCAACCTCATCTTCATTCTGCTCCTGTTTGGTGATTTGTACTGCAACCCTATTTTATTTTCCTCTAGTGCCCATGAGCTTTTTCCTGCTTATAGCCCTCCCTACAAAACCCTTAAGTCCAGGAGAGTGGACCCATTGGAGGATTTTAAGTGCATGCAATGAGACCTTTTTCTTTCTGTCCAAAACTGAAGTTTTGCAAAACTTGCACTAGCAAGTTTCTGGTTTTGCCCAAATGATCTTGCCATCATCACCTACATCTAGAGAGACACTGGTCTGTAGTTTTTGGCCACTCCAAGAGTTGCCTAAATGCACTTAGCATTCTGTCGAACACTTGGTGTGCACAGTCAGTTTTGACATGAGTTTTAGTTTGCACTGTGTACTTAATCCACTGACCCAGCAACATTGTCCACTAAGATCCTAGCTACTCTTAACCTAGGTCTGCTAAGTGCCAGCCTCACCCACGCCCTATGGCACGCTTTGGCATTTGGACGAACAGTTGGCGTGCACGCTCTGGGCGCACCCAGAGCGCACGTTTTGCACGCGCGCGCACCGAGCCGCCGCGTCGCACTACCGCCCTCGCTGCGTCCCGCCCCTGGCCCTTGTTCGCATGCAGAGCCACGCCCTGCCCTCGCCCGCTCGCCAGAACCCTCCAAGCCACCCCTGGTGCCCTACAGCGCCGCCGTCAGGGCTCCCTTGGCGGCACGCCGGCGTCGGCAGTAGGCGCCTGCCACGGACGGCGCCGCCCAAGCCACCCGCGCGCGCCAGCTGCCCCTTGGAGCAGCTCGAGCTTATCCTGGAGCCCGTCGGCACGCGCTCGTCGCTGCCACGTCGCCCTACGGCTACAGAGCGATGGTAGCCGGCATTCTTATCCACGGCCGCCGCGGGACCAACCTCGAACGCCTATATAAGGGGACCCCAAGCTCGTCCAAGCCCTCAGGTGACCCAGGCCATCCCCTAGTGCTCCCATAGCCGCGGATTGACCGGAAGAGGCCATCTCCCCCACCTCCGGCAGGTTCAGCCGCCGCCTCCCTCCAGTCCTGCTAGTCGCCAGCAAAGCCTCCCCAGCTCATCTAGCACCACCATCCCACTCCCCTCGACCTCACGAAGCCGCCCAGCCTCTCAAACTCGACCAAGGACCACCGTAGCTCGAAACCCCAAAACCAACCGAAACCTCCTCCGCCGCGGAGCTCGCCGCCGGCGACTCCTTCCACCCCCGATGACCCAACGACCACCGGAAGGACCGCCCTAGACTGGCGGATCCATCCCCGCCCTCAGGACCCTGCAGGGAGGCGCCGTTCGTTGACGGCGATCACCGGAGTCCCGCCTCCATTCGGGCAGAGGAAGAGGAGGGAGAGGGGGACTAGTCAAACCTGATCAGTGGGCCCGCTGGACCCACTGTCAGTGACCCACGCGCCACCCAGGCTGGCTTTAGTGGAAGCGCAATATCCAGAGTACGTTTCCCCCTTTTTGAAAGCGTATTTTCCCCCGAAACATTTTCTTTTTCTGGTTTTATTAAAAACAGAACTTTGACCAAACTTTGACTGGCTATATCTTTTAAAATAAAACTCCAAATGAGTCGATTCTTTTTCCTACCTCTCTCAAATTTCATCTAGTTTATTTTAAGATTTATTTCAATAATATTTGGGACAACTTTTTGTACTGTTTTTGAAATATTTGTTATTTGAATATTTTTTTAATAGGAAATGGAGAGGGAAGAAAACTTTCAAAAAGTGCACCCCCTTGCAGACTCTTGAAGGCAAGCATTCTGAACTCTGGCATAATATTTTTGTGTGGTGTTTTGATACGGTTATAACACCACCTTGACTTGGAGCATACGTTATTTTTATGTGACGATAAAGTCATACGCATGAGTGCACAATGGAGATTCTTTGTTGTTAGAAATGGATATGTTGGTGATGGTAATCATCCTCGTAAGTTTCTCGTGCATACCGGAAGGAAGCCGGGAAAGTCGCGGTCTTGGGTAGACACGAGCTTGTCCCTAGTTCCTCGTTGAGGCGAGTATGTCCGGTATGGCATGGTGAGGCTTGATGAGTGGTGAGTTTATCTGTTAATGGAAATATTTTTGTCATGCTAATCCGACGGAGAATACTTTGACCTCCTGAGTCGGCCATAGATCGAGTCTTGTTCCAGTAAACCCCCATACTTGTTTCGTACTACCACCTGTCCCTGCCCAGGTAGGGTACGGTTCAGTAAGTTGTCAACCCCTTACCAAAGCACACACCGTACAGAGAGGCCATGGTGGAAGATACCGGCTGCATCCGGTAGGCATGCCACCTGGTCCGGGGGCATGGGTGTTTCCGGTTGGGACCGAGAGGGGGCACCCCTTAGAGCGCGCGATATAAATTTGATCCCATGCTACGTCGAGGTTGTAGCCTCCCCACTTAGAGTTTTACTTGACAGGTGTCGTGTGATTCCAGACATCGGTAAGTTAAGCTGGTGTGTGCAGGTCAGGCGTGTTTTCAATTAAAAGGCCGTAGGCGGAATTAGTCCCGATGGACTAAATAAAACCGTTACTCGTGGGTAAAGAGTACACCCTCTACAGAGGTTATATCTATTCGGATAGCCATGTCCATGGGTAAGGACTACAGTCTGAGATGGGTCTAGTTACGGTTTTTGGATGGAGAAACGGCTAAACTAGAACATAGTAACAGTATTCGGATGGAGAAACGGCTAAACTAGAACATAGTAATGGTATTCGGATGGAGAAACGGCTAAACTAGAACATAGTGATGGTCTTCGGATGGAGAAACGGCTATACTAGAACATTGATTATGACCTATGACATATGAGGATTATGTTTATTATTATTATGGACTAACCATTTACATTATTTGTATTATTAAGTATCCCTGGGACGGTTCTACCTCCTGGATACTCACTGCGATTATTATTTATAAGCCCTTTATGTGGCGTCGCTTAGACGCCCGACTGCAGCATGCTTGTTATTTATTTATCCTTTATAAGCCTTTATGTGGCGTCGCTCAGACGCCCGACTGCAGCATGTTTGTCATTTATTTATTATTCATAAGCCCTTTATGTGGTGTCGCTCAGACGACCGACTGTGGCATGTTTGTCATTTATTTATTATTCATAAGCCCTTTATGTGGTGTCGCTCAGACGACCGACTGTGGCATGCTTGTTATTTTATTTTATTCATAAGCCCTTTATGTGGTGTCGCTCAGACGCCCGACTGTGGCATGCTTGTTATTTTATTTTATTCATAAGCCCTTTATGTGGTGTCGCTCAGACGCCCGACTGTAGCATGCTTGTTATTTTATTTTATTCATAAGCCCTTTATGTGGTGTCGCTCAGACGCCCAACAGAGGCATGATTTATCTTATTATCCTTTCGAGGCGTCGCTTCAGACACTCGATCGGTGCATTCTATAACCCTACTCCCGTAATTGCATATTCATAGTTTACCCGCATGCGTGCATCATGGATTTCGTATATTTCATGACAGACGTTATGATCATAGAATATTTCGGAGCATGATTATCCCTTATTATATTATACCCGTGCTCTTAATGTTTGCGAGTACATTCAAACGTACTCACTGGCTTGTCCCTGGCTATTGTCTTGGCCAGTTTCCTTGCTTGGAGAGACCATTGCGATGACAGCCCGGAACCTACACAATCGTGATAGCAGCCTCGCGAAGATAGGAGTTATCCTGGTCAGCTGTTCTTGTGGGAAATGGAGTCCCATAGACGCAGATGAACCTCAAACCGCTTCCGCCATCAACCACTAGAAACCAAGTGTTGTACTCATAGGCCACAATGGTCTTGTACTACATATTTTGTACTTTTCTTGGAATTCTTGTATCAAGTTGGTGCCTCATCAGCTAACAGTAATCCTGGGGCTGGTGAGCACAAAGGCCATTTTCTGGGAAATTGATATCCCGAAAACCCGGTCCTGACAAACTTGGTATCAGAGCCAGGCTGACCATTGGCTAATCCTATCTTAGCCAGGTCGATAAACCTAGGTTGACCAAACCACCAGACCTTAACCTAACCCCGGCCAAGCTTCTCGCGTAAGATAGCCACACAGTGACCCCGACGCTTTTTGCAGTCGGTGCCCAACCTATCAGCCTAGCCTGTCGATTACGCTCCAATGACCGACACCTAACATGTCTCATTCGCAAGCGTGCGAAGGAAGACTCCGTCCCTTTTTCTATAAAAGGGCACGCTAGCCTCAACCCAGCACAGCACAACCTCTTTCCCAAACCAAGCCACGATGCCTAGCCCCATTGTTCACAATGAGACCACAGCCACCAACCTTGGAGGTTTTGTGACCGTGCTCGCAAACCTCACCCGCCGTGCCTATGCATTAGAAGAGCCCCCAGAATATGTTGTGTACCAAGGACCCATGAGCGGTGAGAGCCGTCAGTTCTAGGCCATTGTGCACATCTATGGTAGGGGACTATTGCCAGAACGCCCCTACAGGCTCACTGGAAGGACAACTTCCTTTGAGCCACAAGCCATCCAGCTAGCAGCTCGAGAAGCTATAGTTCAACTCCGGCACTTGTCGCCCAAAGTTAACTGTCGCTCGTTCTACTACTACCCCAGTCGTGACGGGTATGGTAGGCCGCCCCAGGTTGCCAACGGAGATCAGGAGACGGATCCTGCACTATTGCATCTGGTGCGCTATGTAAGTGCACTAGAGGAACTGTTCGATCAAATCACCCTTGATCTGATCGCAGCTCGTGGTGAACTGATTCCCCGAGCCCCGGCGAGAAGAGAAGTGGAGCCCGACGTCGACAACCCAGTCGTGCTTTTCGGACACCCGATCGAGTCCTTGCGGTCTGCCCCAGCCATCGGCCAAAATACTTTGGTGTCCCCAGAAGTGCTTCGTCGCCTTTTGGGAACACGCTCCAACAGGATTGTGGCCAACAACCCCCGCGATGGTCATCACCACTACCCCGACCCTGCAGCCCCTCAACCTCATCCGGCTAATCCCGACGGTGAAACCCGTGGAGAAATCTCGACGTCCACAAGGCCAGCCCACTTAGACATTAACAAAGTAGACTAAGTCACTCGAGTAGTACCGAGCCTTAGTTTTTCCATGCCTTGTAATTGTGTGATCCTGTATCACCATTATTAAATGAGGTCTGCTTGTGCGCCCCTATTTTGGAATAGTAGCCATGCATATGTACGTTAGCGTACAGTTGCATTTTAAATTCCGGGCGCGGCTACCAAAACCACCCCGACGACACCCACAGTATGCGTCACATTTGTGAGATATGAGTATTTGTGGCTTTGACCCCGGCCCATAGAACAGAACCAGTTACCCTTCGCCCGGTAATTAACCCAGCCCCAATGCTATATAAAAGGCCACCTCGTGACCTTGCCAAGTGCCCCTCACCTTGTGCGCAACACTCACAGCCATTTCTTTGCCATGCCGACCCCTAGTATTTATCTAAGAACCCCAGACGCAACCCCGGGTAGTTTTGTTAAATTATTGTGGGACTTTACCTGCAGTACCATGAGTGCCATCCATCCACCCCAGTACGAGTTGCTCAAATCGAGGATCACCCCATCCACCTCGAAATATTGGGCAGTGGTGCACATCCCTCCCACAAACCCAAACCAAGACCCAACGGAAGTTTCCTTCGTGGGGAAATCCATGCCGACTCCGCATATGGCCATAGAAGCTGCTGCGTACGAAGTGCTCGCTCGTCTTCGATTCGCGGTACCCTATGCCAGCGAACGAGGATATTATTATCTTCCGAGTCGTGCAGCACCCGGAGAAGTAGCATCTTTTCCCGGTGGACGAATTGAGAGAGGTCCAGTACTGGCCAACCTTGCCCAGTACGTTATCGCTCAGGAGCGTTTGACTCAGCGGGTAATGGGTTATCTCCAGAGCCTCGCTGATTTAAATCCTCGGATCGCTATTGGCAGACCACTGAGGCCTGACCAGGAGAGGCGCGTTCATCGACTGGTCAACCCGCTTCCCCCGATAGAAGAGGAGTGTGCCCCAGTACCAGAGACGTTTTCTCGGGACCCTGTCCGTTTGCCTTTTTTATTGTAGACGTCACCGCTATGTTTATTATCCCAGTATTAATTTATGTGCTGTAACTTGTACGTGGTATCCAAAAATTTGTGCGACGGATCAAATATTTGGTTTCAATTATGTGGGCAGTTTTACTGCTGTTAAGTTTGATTTAACTAATTCTTTTTTCACTCGCGATAGATTTTTGTAGTGAGATTTCTTTCCCTGAGTTGCTGCACCATATGCCTCTTCACCACATAGATTTTTATTCACGCAGCGGCAGGCTCACAACCACAACCACTCGACCTCGTGCGCTAATTACAAATCCTCGTACACATTTTGCACCTAACTGATCACACCCGAGGACACCACAGTCTCAGTAAGAGAGATTTGTGAGCAACCATTCGGGCGCGAGTTGCCCCAGCACACCGACAACAGTTAGCACTCGATGCCGCACCTAATCCTCGTGATCGCCGCCACCGCGAAGAGCTAACACTCGAGCGGCGGCATCACGACTATCATCAAGGATCATCGCGCACAGGAGCACCGAGAGCCCCAGCAACGTCGCCAAACCTCCACACACCAGGACCACATACCAGTCCGGCATCACCTCCGCCATTAGAGCCTCGCCTCGAGCTCCTGCAAACAGCAATGGAGGAGAAGGAAGGAGAAGTAGAAGCGAGGCCAGGTGTGAGGAAGAAGAGAGGAGCACCGCGATCATTTTATAGCTCGAGATCGGTGTACGGTGGGCGAGGTCCACCAGCGCCACTCGTCGCTCGATCGCCGGTGTTCGGAGGCGAGTCCACGAGCAGTGCCGACAGTGCACTGGCACGCGAGGTGAGTGCACGCTGCACCGGCAGCTAGCACGCCGCGCACTACCGCAGTACGGCCTAGATGCCCTACGCGCTAGGCGTCGCCGGTGGAGGAAGCGCGGGAGAGCACGCGAGAGAGAAGAGAGAGCCAGAGGTAGAAGAAGAGGCCGACAGTGGGCCCCCCGGGTCCACCTGTCAGCCAGAGAGAGCACTGTGCTCTCGGGTACGGCCAGCGTGTTTTAGTAATTTAGAATTTATACTAAATTACTGTATCCACGTAGAAATATCTCGTTTTTCCCCAACCATAGATTTTTCCGCGCAACGCCAGTATACCACACTGTGGTTTTACACCACTTATTGCCCTCTCACTGTAGCTACATTGTTATTGCATAGTAGAATGTTGATTTCTTTTTTTTGGTAAAAGCAATGTTTGTTCAAAACAGCTTTTAACAAATCTCGAGGACGAGATTTTTCGTAAGGGGGGTAGTGTTGTGACACCCCAAAATTTTGACCTTGTTTTATTAATTAAAATTTTGCCAGGAAATTAAACTTTTCCATTTGTCTAGATTTACCTTTTGATATTGTGGGTTTTTACCTCAAGTGGAAACTTTCCAAAAGTATTATTGGACTTGTATACTCTCTCTATGAAACAATTCTTTATCAGTGGATTTAATTGCAAGATTGCTTTTCCCTGAGCTTTATTCTTTTAAAATGATCTTTTCATGAATTTGGAGTCTCTGTTGCACTGCAACCATTTGATTAATGCATTTAAAAATTTCACCAAAATTTGGGGATGTCATGTGATGTTTCCACATCACTTTTATGCAAAAATATCTTTTGGTTATTGGAGATTTTGAGCTCTACATCAACTTTTCAAATCTGGTCCAGTAGGTATTTTTGCACTACAACCTATTTAAATATTCCTTTAAAAATTCTTCCAAGTGTTTGGAGATGTCAGTAGATGCATATAATTCAACTTTATGCTAAAACCCAGTGATGTTCTTTGAAATATTTGAGTGAATCAACCTCATCTTCATTCTGCTCCTGTTTGGTGATTTGTACTGCAACCCTATTTTATTTTCCTCTAGTGCCCATGAGCTTTTTCCTGCTTATAGCCCTCCCTACAAAACCCTTAAGTCCAGGAGAGTGGACCCATTGGAGGATTTTAAGTGCATGCAATGAGACCTTTTTCTTTCTGTCCAAAACTGAAGTTTTGCAAAACTTGCACTAGCAAGTTTCTGGTTTTGCCCAAATGATCTTGCCATCATCACCTACATCTAGAGAGACACTGGTCTGGAGTTTTTGGCCACTCCAAGAGTTGCCTAAATGCACTTAGCATTCTGTCGAACACTTGGTGTGCACAGTCAGTTTTGACATGAGTTTTAGTTTGCACTGTGTACTTAATCCACTGACCCAGCAACCTTGTCCACTAAGATCCTAGCTACCCCTAACCTAGGTCTGCTAAGTGCCAGCCTCACCCAAGCCCTATGGCACGCTTTGGCATTTGGCCGAACAGTTGGCGTGCACGCTCTGGGCGCGCCCAGAGCACACGTTTTGCACGCGCGCGCACCGAGCCGCCGCGTCGCACTGCCGCCCTCGCCGCGTCCCGCCCCTGGCCCTTGCTCGCCTGCAGAGCCACGCCCTGCCCTCGCCCACTCGCCAGAACCCTCCAAGCCACCCCTGGCGCCCTACAGCGCCGCCATCAGGGCTCCCTTGGCGGCACGCCGGCGTCGGCAGTAGGCGCCTGCCACGGAGGGCGCCGCCCAAGCCACCCGCGCGCGCCAGCTGCCCCTTGGAGCAGCCCGAGCTTATCCTGGAGCCCATCGGCACGCGCTCGTCGCCGCCACGTCGCCCTGCGGCTACAGAGCGACGTTCGCCGGCGTTCTTTTCCACGGCCGCCGCGGGACCAACCTCGAACGCCTATATAAGGGGACCCCAAGCTCGTCCAAGCCCTCAGGCGACCCAGGCCATCCCCCTAGTGCTCCCCTAGCCGCGGATTGACCGGAAGAGGCCATCTCCCCCACCTCCGGCAGGTTCGGCCGCCGCCTCCCTCCAGTCCCGCTAGTCGCCAGCAAAGCCTCCCCAGCTCATCTAGCACCACCATCCCACACCCCTCGACCTCACAGAGCCACCCAGCCTCTCAATCTCGACCAAGGACCACCGTAGCTCGAAACCCCAAAACCAACCGAAACCTCCTCCGCCGCGGAGCTCGCCGCCGGCGACTCCTTCCACCCCCGACGACCCAACGACCACCGGAAGGACCGCCCTAGACTGGCGGATCCATCCCCACCCTCAGGACCCCGCGGGGAGGCGCTGTTCGTCGACGGCGATCGCCGGAGTCCCGCCTCCGTTCGGGCAGAGGAAGAGGAGGGAGAGGGGGACTAGTCAAACCTGACTAGTGGGCCCGCTGGACCCACTGTCAGTGACCCACGCGCCACCCACGCTGGCTTTAGTGGAAGCGCAATATCCAGAGTATGTTTCCCCCTGTTCGAAAGCGTATTTTCCCCCGAAACGTTTTCTTTTTCTGGTTTTATTAAAAACATAACTTTGACTGGCTATATCTTTTAAAATAAAACTCCAAATGAGTTGATTCTTTTTCCTACCTCTCTCAAATTTCATCTAGTTTATTTTAAGATTTATTTCAATAATATTTGGGACAAATTTTTGTACTCTTTTTGAAATATTTGTTATTTGAATATTTTTTTTAAATAGGAAATGGAGAGAGAAGAAAACTTTCAAAAAGTGCACCCCCTTGCATACTCTTGAAGGCAAGCATTCTGAACTCTGGCATAATATTTTTGTGTGGTGTTTTGATACGTTTACAACACCACCTTGACTTGGAGCATACGTTATTTTTATTGGACGATAAAGTCATACGCATGAGTGCACAATGGAGATTCTTTGTTGTTAGAAATGGATATGCTGGTGATGGTAATCATCCTCGCAAGTTTCTCATGCATACCGGAAGGAAGCCGGGAAAGTCGCGGTCTTGGGTAGACACGAGCTTGTCCCTTGTTCCTCGTTGAGGCGAGTATGTCCGTATGGCATGGTGAGGCTTGATGAGTGGTGAGTTTATCTGTTAATGGAAATATTTTTGTCATGCTAATCCGACGGAGAATACTTTGACCTCCTGAGTCGGCCATAGATCGAGTCTTGTTCCAGTAAACCCCCATACTTGTTTCGTACTACCACCTGTCCCTGCCCAGGTAGGGTACGGTTCAGTAAGTTGTCAACCCCTTACCAAAGCACACACCGTACAGAGAGGCCATGGTGGAAGATACTGGCTGCATCCGGTAGGCATGCCACCTGGTCCGGGGGCATGGGTGTTTCCGGTTGGGACCAAGAGGGGGGCACGCCTTAGAGCGCGCGATATAAATTTGATCCAATGCTACGTCGAGGTTGTAGCCTCCCCACTTAGAGTTTTACTTGACAGGTGTCGTGGGTGATTCCAGACACCGGTAAGTTAAGCTGGTGTGTGCAGGTCAGGCGTGTTTTCAATTAAAAGGCCGTAGGCGGAATTAGTCCCGATGGACTAAATAAAACCGTTACTCGTCGGTAAAGAGTACACCCTCTGCAGAGGTTATATCTATTCGGATAGCCATGTCCATGGGTAAGGACTACAGTCTGAGATGGGTCTAGTGACGGTTTTCGGATGGAGAAACGGCTAAACTAGAACATAGTAACGGTATTCGGATGGAGAAACGGCTAAACTAGAACATAGTAACGGTATTCGGATGGAGAAACGGCTAAACTAGAACATAGTGACGGTCTTCGGATGGAGAAACGACTATACTAGAACATTGATTATGACCTATGACCTATGACATATGAGGATTATGTTTATTATTATTATGGACTAACCATTTACATTATTTGTATTATTAAGTATCCCTGGGACGGTTCTACCTCCTGGATACTCACTGCGATTATTATTTATAAGCCCTTTATGTGGTGTCGCTCAGACGCCCGACTGCAGCATGCTTGTTATTTATTTATCCTTTATAAGCCCTTTATGTGGCGTCGCTCAGATGCCCGACTGCGGCATGTTTGTCTTTTCTTTATTATTTATAAGCCCTTTATGTGGCGTCGCTCAGACGCCCGACTGCGGCATGTTTGTCATTTATTTATTATTCATAAGCCCTTTATGTGGCGTCGCTCAGACGCCCGACTGCGGCTTGTTTGTCATTTATTTATTATTCATAAGCCCTTTATGTGGTGTCGCTCAGACGCCCGACTGTGGCATGCTTGTTATTTTATTTTATTCATAATCCCTTTATGTGGTGTCGCTCAGACGCCCGACTGTGGCATGCTTGTTATTTTATTTTATTCATAAGCCCTTTATGTGGTGTCGCTCACACGCCCGACTGAGGCATGATTTATCTTATTATCCTTTCGAGGCGTCGCTTCAGACACTTGATCGGTGCATTCTATAACCCTACTCCCGTAATTGCACATTCATAGTTTACCCGCATGCGTGCATCATGGATTTCGT